>NC_091172.1:4654201-4735181 GCF_040958095.1 Procambarus clarkii
TTATATAAAGTCGTAATTTCAAACTGCGAATACGTGCAGAGAGCCAGAATTTTGCTCCAAACTATGGGTCAGGCCTCGAAATTAGCATGTTTAGGATATTTTGAAAGTCGCAGGGAGGTTTGGGACAAATGTGTCCAAACACCGCTTTCAGTACTTGGCATTTGTTGGGTATAAAAAGTCATAATTTCAAACTGCGAATACGTGCTGAGAGCCAGAATTTGGCTCCAAAATATGGCTCAGGGCTCGAAATTGAGATGTTTAGGATATTTTGAAAAATGCAGGGGAGTTTAGCAAAATGAGAGTCACTGCCACTTTCAGTACTTGGCATATGTTGGGTATAAAAAAGTCGTAATTTCAAACTGCGAGTACGTGCAGAAAGCCAGAATTTGGCTCCAAAATATGGCTCGGGCCTCGAAATTGGGATATTTGGGATATTTTGAAAACTGCAGGGGGGTTTGGGACAAATATGACCAAACGCTGCTTTCAGAACTTGGCATAAGTTGGGTATAAAAAGTCATAATTTCAAACTGCGAATACGTGCAGAGAGCCAGAATTTGGCTACAAAATATGGCTCAGGCCTCGAAATTTGGATGTTTGGGATATTTTGAAAACTGCAGGGGAGTTTGTGCAAAATGTGACTAACTACCACTTTCAGTACTTGGCATATGTTGGGTATGAAAATCGAAATTTCAAACCGCGAACACGTGCAGAGAGCCAGAATTTTGCTCCAAAATATGGCTCAGGCCTCGAAATTGGGATATTTGGGATATTTTGAAAACTGCAGGGGGGTTTGTGCAAAATGTGACTCACTACCGCTTTCATTACTTGGCATATATTGGGTATAAAAAATCGTAATTTCAAACTGCGAATACGTGCAGAGAGCCAGAATTTGGCTCCAAAATGTGAATCAGGCCTTAAAATTGGGATGTTTGGGATATTTTGAAAACTGCAGGGGGGATTGCTCCAAATGTTACCAAACGCCGCTTTCAGTACTTGCCATATGTTGGGTATAAAAAAGTCGCAATTTCAAACTGCGAATACGTGCAGAAAGCCAGAATTTGGCTCCAAAATATGGCTCAGGCCTCGAAATTGGGATATTTGGGATATTTCGAAAACAGCAGGGAAGTTTGTGCAAAATGTGACTCACTGCCACTCTCAGGACTTGGTATATGTTGGGTATAAAAAGTCTTAATTTCAAACTGCGAATACGTGCATAGAGCCAGAATTTGGCTCCAAAATATGGCTCAGTCCTTGATATTGGGATTTTTGGGATATTTTGAAAACTGCAGGGAAGTTTGGGACAAATGTGACCAAATGCCGCTTTCAGTACTTGGCATATGTTGGGTATAAAAAGTCGTAATTTCAAACTGCGAATACGTGCAGAGAGCCTGAATTTGGCTCCAAAGAATGGCTCAGGCCTCGAAATTGGGATGTTTGGGATATTTTGAAAACTGCAGGGGGGATTGAGACAAATGTGACCAAACGCATTGGCATATGTTGGGTATAAAAAAGTCGTAATTTCAAAATGCGAGTACGTGCATAGAGCCAGAATTTGGCTCCAAAATATGGCTCAGGCATCGAAATTGGGATGTTCGGGATATTTTGAAAACTGCAGGGAGGTTTGGGACAAATATGACCAAACGTCGCTTTCAGTACTTTGCATATGTTGGGTATATAAAACCGTAATTTCAAACTGCGAATACGTGCAGGGAGCCAGCATTTGGCTCCAAAATATGGCTCAGGCCTTAAAATTAGCATGTTTGGGATATTTTGAAAACTGCAGGGAGCTTTGGGACAAATGTGACCAAACGCCGCTTTCAGTACTTGGCATAAGTTGGGTATAAAAAGTCGTAATTTCAAACTGCGAATACGTGCAGAGAGCCAGAATTTGGCTCCAAAAATATGGCTCAGGCCTTGAAATTGAGATGTTTGGGATATTTTGAAATCTGCAGGGGGGATTGGGACAGATGTGACCAAACGCCGCTTTTAGTACTTGGCATATGTTGGGTATAAAAAGTCGTAATTGCAAACTGCGAATACGTGCAGAGAGCCAAAATTTGGCAACAAAATATGGCTCAGGCCTCGAAATTGGGATGTTTGGGATATTTTGAAAACTGCAGGGGAGTTTGCGCAAAATGTGACTCACTGCCACTTTTAGTACTTGGCATATGTTGGGTATAAAAAGTCGTAATTTCAAACTGCGAATACGTGCAGAGAGCCAGACGTGTGCTCCAAAATATGACTCAGGCCTCGATATTGGGATGTTTGAGATATTTAGAAAACTGCAGGGAGGATTGAGACAAATGTGACCAAACGCATTGGCATATGTTGGGTTTAAAAAAGTCCTAATTTCAAACTGCGAATACGTGGAGAGAGCCAGAATTTGGCTCCAAAATATGGCTCAGGCCTCGAAATTGGGATGTTTGGGATATTTTGAAAACTGCAGGGGGGATTGAGACAAATGTGACCAAACGCATTGGCATATGTTGGGTTTAAAAAAGTCCTAATTTCAAAATGCGATTACATGCAGAGAGCCAGAATTTGGCTCCAAAATATGGCTCAGGCCTCGAAATTGGGATGTTTGGGATATTTTGAAAACTGCTCGGGGGGTTTGGGACAAATGTGACCAAACGCCGCTTTCAGTACTTGGCATATGTAAGGTATAAAAAAGTCGTAATTTCAAACTGCGAATACGTGCAGAGAGCCAGAATTTGGCTCCAAAATATGCCTCAGGCCTCGAAATTGGGATGTTTGGGATATTTTGAAAATTGCAGGGGGGATTGAGACAAATGTGACCAAACGCATTGGCATATGGTGGGTATAAAAAGTCGTAATTTTAAACTGCGAGTATGTCCAGAGAGCCAGAATTTGGCTCCAAAATATGGCTCAGGCCTCGAAATTGGGATATTTAGGATATTTCGAAAACTGCAGGGGAGTTTGTTCGAAATGTGACTCACTGCCGCTTTCAGGACTCGGCATATGTTGGGTATAAAATGTCGTAATTTCAAACCGCGAATACGTGCATAGAGCCAGAATTTGGCTCCAAAATATTGCTGAGGCCTCGAAATTGGGATGTTTGGGATATTTTGAAAACTGCAGGGGGGATTGGGACAAATGTGACCAAACGCCGCTTTCAGTACTTGGCATATGTTGTGTATAAAAATTCGTAATTTCAAACTGCGAATACGTGCTGAGAGCCAGAATTTTGCTCCAAAATATTGCTCAGGCCTCGAAATTAGGATGTTTGGGATATTTTGAAAACTGCGGGGGGGGTTTGGGACAAATATGACCAAAACGCCGCTTTCAGTACTTGGCATATGTTGTGTATAAAATTCCTAATTTCAAACTGCGAATACGTGCTGAGAGCCAGAGTTTGGCTCCAAAATATAACTCAGGCCTCGAAATTGGGATGTTTGGGATATTTTGAAAACTGCAAGGGGAGTTTCTGCAAAATGTGACTCACTGCCTCTTTCAGTACTTGGCATATGTTGGGTATAAAAAATTCGTAATTTCAAACTGCGAATAGTGTGCAGAGAGCCAGAATTAGGCTCCAAAATATGGCTCAGGCCTCGAAATTGGGATATTTGGGATATTTCGAAAACTGCAGGGGAGTTTGTGCAAAATGTGACTCACTCCCACTTAAGGACTTGGCATATGTTGGGTATAAAAAGTCATAAATTCAATCTGCGAATACGTGCAGAGAGCCAGCATTTTGCTCGAAAATATGGCTCAGGCCTTGAAATTGAGATGTTTGGATATTTTGAAAACTGCAGGGGGGATTGGGACAGATGTGACCAAACGCCGCTTTTAGTACTTGGCATATGTTGGGCATAAACAAGTCGCAATTTCAAACTGCGAATATGTGCAGAGAGCCAGAATTAGGCTCCAAAACATGGCTAAGGCCTCGAAATTGGAATATTTGGGATATTTCGAAAACTGCAGGGGAGTTTGTGCAAAATGTGACTCGCTGCCGCTTTCAGGACTTGGCATATGTTGGGTATATAAAGTCGTAATTTCAAACTGCGAATACGTGCAGAGAGCCAGAATTTTGCTCCAAACTATGGGTCAGGCCTCGAAATTAGCATGTTTAGGATATTTTGAAAGTTGCAGGGAGGTTTAGGACAAATGTGTCCAAACACCGCTTTCAGTACTTGGTATTTGTTGGGTATAAAAAGTCATAATTTCAAACTGCGAATACGAGCTGAGAGCCAGAATTTGGCTCCAAAATATGGCTCAGGGTTCGAAATTGAGATGTTTAGGATATTTTGAAAAATGCAGGGGAGTTTAGCAAAATGTGAGTCACTGCCACTTTCAGTACTTGGCATATGTTGGGTATAAAAAAGTCGTAATTTCAAACTGCGAGTACGTGCAGAAAGCCAGAATTTGGCTCGAAAATATGGCTCAGGCCTCGAAATTGGATATTTGGGATATTTTTGAAAACTGCAGGGGAGTTTGTGCAAAATGTGACTCACTGCCGCTTTCAGGACTTGGCATATGTTGGGTATAAAAATTCGTAATATCAATCTGCGAATACGTGCATAGAGCCAGAATTTGGCTCCAAAATATGGCTCAGGCCTCGAAATTGGGATGTTTGGGATATTTTGAAAACTGCTCGGGGGGTTTGGGACAAATGTGACCAAACGCCGCGTTCAGTACTTGGCATATGTTGGGCATAAAAAAAGTCGTAATTTCAAACTGCGAATACGTGCAGAGAGCCAGAATTTGGCTTCAAAATATTTCTCCGGCCTCGAAATTAGCATGTTTGGGATATTTTGAAAACTGCAGGGAGGTTTGGGACAAATGTAACCAAATGCCGCTTTCAGTACTTGGCATATGTTGAGTATAAAATTTGCAATTAAAAACTGCTAATACGTGCAGAGACCCAGAATTTGGCTCCAAATTATGGTTCAGGCCTCGAAATTGGGATATTTGGGATATTTCGAAAACTGCAGGGAGATTTGGGACAAAAGTGACGAAACGCCGCTTTCAGTACTTGCATATGTTGGGTATATAAATTCATAATTTCAAACTGCGAATACGTGCAGAGAGCCAGAATTTGGCTCCAAAATATAGCTCAGGCCTCGAAATTAGGATATTTGGGATATTTCGAAAACTGCAGGGGAGTTTGTGCAAAATGTGACTCACTGCCGCTTTCAGTACTTGGCATATGTTGGGTATAAAAATCGTAATATCAAACTGCGAATACGTGCATAGAGCCAGAATTTGGCTCCAAAATATGGCTCATGCCTCGAAATTGGGATGCTTGGGATATTTTGAAAACTGCAGGGAGGTTTGGGACAAATGTGACCAAACGCCACTTTCAGTACTTGGCATATGTTGGGTATAAAAAGTCGTAATTTCAAACTGTGTATACGTGCAGAGAGCCAGAATTTGGCTCTAAAATATGGCTCAGGCCTCAAAATAGGGATATTTAGTATATTTCGAAAAATGCAGTGGAGTTTGTGCGAAATGTGACTCACTGCCGCTTTCAGGGCTTGGCATATGTTGGGTATAAAATATCGTAATTTCAAACCTCGAATACGTGCATAGAGCCAGAATTTGGCTCCAAAATATGGCTCAGGCCTCGAAATTGGGATGTTTGGGATATTTCGAAAACTGCTGGGGAGTTTGCGAATACGTGCAGAGAGCCAGAATTTGGCTCAAAAATATGGCTCAGGTCTCAAAATTGGGATATTTATGATATTTCGAAAATTGCAGGGGAGTTTGTGCAAAATGTGACTCACTGCCGCTTTCAGTACTTGGCATATGTTGGGTATAAAAATCGTAATATCAAACTGCGAATACGTGCAGAGAGCCAGAATTTGGCTCCAAAATATGGCTGAGGCCTCGATATTGTGATGTTTGGGATATTTTGAAAACTGCAGGGAGGTTTGGGACAAATGTAACCAAACGCCGCTTTCAGTACTTGGCATATGTTGGGTATAAAAAAGTTGTAGTTTCAAACTGCGAATACGTGCAGAGAGCCAGAATTTGGCTCCAAAATATAGCTCAGGCCTCGAAATTAGGATATTTGGGATATTTCGAAAACTGCAGGGGAGTTTGTGCAAAATGTGACTCACTGCCGCTTTCAGTACTTGGCATATGTTGGGTATAAAAATCGTAATATCAAACTGCGAATACGTGCATAGAGCCAGAATTTGGCTCCAAAATATGGCTCAGGCCTCAAAATAGGGATATTTAGTATATTTCGAAAAATGCAGTGGAGTTTGTGCGAAATGTGACTCACTGCCGCTTTCAGGGCTTGGCATATGTTGGGTATAAAATGTCGTAATTTCAAACCACGAATACGTGCATAGAGCCAGAATTTGGCTCCAAAATTTGGCTCAGGCCTCGAAATAGGGATGTTTGGGATATTTTGAAAACCACAGGGGGGGGGGGGGGGTTGGGACAAATGTGACCAAACGCCGCGTTTAGTACTTGGCATATGTTGGGCATAAAAAAGTCGTAATTTCAAACAGCGAATACGTGCAGAGAGCCAGCATTTGGCTCCAAAATATGGCTCAGTCCTCGAAATTGGGATATTTGGGATATTTCGAAAACTGCAGGGGAGTTTGTGCGAAATGTGACTCTCTGCCGCTTTCAAGACTTGGCATATGTTGGGTATAAAATGTCGTAATTTCAAACCGCGAATACGTGCATAGAGCCAGAATTTGCTCCAAAATATGGCTCAGGCCTCGAAATTGGGATGTTTGGGATATTTTGAAAACTGCAGGGGGGTTTGGGACAAATGTTACCAAACGCCGCTTTCAGTACTTGGCATATATTAGGTATAAAAAATTCGTAATTTCAAACTGCGAATACGTGCAGAGAGCCAGAGTTTGGCCCAAAATATGGCTCAGGTCTCGAAATTGGGATATTTGGGATATTTTGAAAACTGCAGGGGGGGTTTGGGACAAATTTGACCAGAAGCCGCTTTCAGAACTTTGCATATGTTGGGTATAAAATTCCTAATTTCAAACTGCGAATACGTGCAGAGTGCTTGAATTTGGCTCCAAAATATGGCTCAGGCCTCGAAATTGGGATGTTTGGGATATTTTGAAACTGCAGGGTGGTTTGGGACAAATGTAACCAAACGCCACTTTCAGTACTTGGCATATGTTGGGTATATAAAGTCGTAATTTCAAACTGCGAATACGTGCAGAGAGCCAGAATTTTGCTCCAAAATATGGATCAGGCCTCAAAATTGGGATATTTGGGATATTTCGAAAACTGCAGGGGAGTTTGTGTGAAATGTGACTCACTGCCGCTTTCAGGGCTTGGCATATGTTATGTATAAAATATCGTAATTTCAAACCGCGAATACGTGCATAGAGCCAGAATTTGGCTCCATAATATTGCTCAGGCCTCGAAATTGGGATGTTTGGGATATTTTGAAAACTGCAGGGGGGGGGGGGTTTGGGACAAATGTGACCAAACACCGCTTTCAGTACGTGGCATATGTTGGGCATAAAAAAGTCGTAATTTCAAACTGTGAATACGTGCAGAGAGCCAGAATTTGGCTCCCAAATATTGCTCAGGCCTCGAAATTGGGATATTTGGGATATTTTGAAAACTGCAGTGCAGTTTGTGTGAAATGTGTCTCACTGCCGCTTTCAGGACTTTGCATATGTTGGGTATAAAATGTCGTAATTTCAAACTGCGAATACGTGGAGAGAGCCAGAGTTTGGCTCCAAAATAAGGCTCAGGCCTCGAAATTGGGATGTTTGGGATATTTCGAAAACTACAGGGGAGTTTGTGCAAAATGTGACTCACTGCCGCTTTCAGTACTTGGCATATGTTGGGTATAAAATCGTAATATTAAACTGCGAATACTTGGAGAGAGCCAGAATTTGGCTCCATAATATGGCTCAGGCCTCGATATTGGGATATTTGGGATATTTCGAAAACTGCAGGGGAGTTTGTACAAAATTTGACTCACTGCCGCTTTCAGGACTTGGCATATGTTGGGTATAAAAAGTCGTAATTTCAAACTGCGAATACGTGCATAGAGCCAGAATTTGGCTGAAAAATATTGCTCTGTCCTCGAAATTGGGATGTTTGGGATATTTTGAAAACTGCAGGGGGGTTTGGGACCAAAGAGACGAAACGCTGCTTTCAGAACTTGGCATATGTTGCGTATAAAAAGTTGTAATTTCAAACTGCGAATACGTGCAGAGAGCTTGAATTTGGCTCCAAAATATGGCTCAGGCCTCGAAAGTGGGATGTTTGGGATATTTTGAAAACTGCAGGGGAGTTTGTGCAAAATGTGACTCACTGCTGCTTTCAGTACTTGGCATATGTTGGGTATAAAAAGTCGTAATTTCAAACTGCGAATACGTGCAGAGAGCCAGAATTTGGCTCGAAAATATTGCTCAGGCCTCGAAATTGGGATATTTGGGATATTTCGAAAACTGGAAGGAAGTTTGTGCAAAATGTGACTTACTGCCGCTTTCAGGAATTGGCATATGTTGGGTATAAAAAGTCGTAATTTCAATCTGCGAATACGTGCATAGAGCCAGAATTTGGCTCCAAAATATGGCTCAGGCCTCGAAATTTGGATATTTGGGATATTTCGAAAACTGCAGGGGAGTTTGTGCGAAATGTGACTCACTGCCGGTTTCAGGACTTGGCATATGTTGGGTATAAAATATCGTAATTTCAAGCCTCGAATACGTGCATAGAGCCAGAATTTGGCTCCAAAATATGGCTCAGGCCTCGAAATTGCGATGTTTGAGATATTTTGAAAACTGCAGGAGGGTTTGGGACAAAGGTTACCAAACGCCGCTTTCAGTACTTGGCATAAATTGGGTATAAAAAAGTCGTAATTTCAAACTGCGAATACGTGCAGAGAGCCAGAATTTGGCTCAAAAATATGGCTCAGGCCTCAAAATTGGGATATTTATGATATTTCGAAAATTGCAGGGGAGTTTGTGCAAAATGTGACTCACTGCCGCTTTCAGTACTTGGCATATGTTGGGTATAAAAATCCTAATATCAAACTGCGAATACGTGCAGAGAGCCAGAATTTGGCTCCAAAATATGGCTGAGGCCTCGATATTGTGATGTTTGGGATATTTTGAAAACTGCAGGGAGGTTTGGGACAAATGTAACCAAACGCCGCTTTCAGTACTTGGCATATGTTGGGTATAAAAAAGTCGTAGTTGTCAAACTGCGTATACGTGCAGAGAGCCAGAATTTGGCTCCAAAATATGGCTCAGTCCTCGAAATTGGGATATTTGGGATATTTCGAAAACTGCAGGGGAGTTTGTGCGAAATGTGACTCACTGCCGCTTTCAGGGCTTGGCATATGTTGGGTATAAAATGTCGTCATTTCAAACCACGAATACATGCATAGAGCCAGAATTTGGCTCCAAAATTTGGCTGAGGCCTCGAAATAGGGATGTTTGGGATATTTTGAAAACTACAGTGGGGGGATTGGGACAAATGTGACCAAATGCCGCGTTCAGTACTTGGCATATGTTAGGCATAAAAAAGTCGTAATTTCAAACTGCGAATACGTGCAGAGAGCCAGCATTTGGCTCCAAAATATGGCTCAGTCCTCGAAATTAGGATATTTGGGATATTTCGAAAACTGCAGGGGAGTTTGTGCAAAATGTGACTCACTGCTGCTTTCAGTACTTGGCATATGTTGGGTATAAAAAGTCGTAATTTCAAACTGCGAATACGTGCAGAGAGCCAGAATTTGGCTCGAAAATATTGCTCAGGCCTCGAAATTGGGATATTTGGGATATTTCGAAAACTGGAAGGAAGTTTGTGCAAAATGTGACTTACTGCCGCTTTCAGGAATTGGCATATGTTGGGTATAAAAAGTCGTAATTTCAATCTGCGAATACGTGCATAGAGCCAGAATTTGGCTCCAAAATATGGCTCAGGCCTCGAAATTTGGATATTTGGGATATTTCGAAAACTGCAGGGGAGTTTGTGCGAAATGTGACTCACTGCCGGTTTCAGGACTTGGCATATGTTGGGTATAAAATATCGTAATTTCAAGCCTCGAATACGTGCATAGAGCCAGAATTTGGCTCCAAAATATGGCTCAGGCCTCGAAATTGCGATGTTTGAGATATTTTGAAAACTGCAGGAGGGTTTGGGACAAAGGTTACCAAACGCCGCTTTCAGTACTTGGCATAAATTGGGTATAAAAAAGTCGTAATTTCAAACTGCGAATACGTGCAGAGAGCCAGAATTTGGCTCAAAAATATGGCTCAGGCCTCAAAATTGGGATATTTATGATATTTCGAAAATTGCAGGGGAGTTTGTGCAAAATGTGACTCACTGCCGCTTTCAGTACTTGGCATATGTTGGGTATAAAAATCCTAATATCAAACTGCGAATACGTGCAGAGAGCCAGAATTTGGCTCCAAAATATGGCTGAGGCCTCGATATTGTGATGTTTGGGATATTTTGAAAACTGCAGGGAGGTTTGGGACAAATGTAACCAAACGCCGCTTTCAGTACTTGGCATATGTTGGGTATAAAAAAGTCGTAGTTGTCAAACTGCGTATACGTGCAGAGAGCCAGAATTTGGCTCCAAAATGTGGCTCAGTCCTCGAAATTGGGATATTTGGGATATTTCGAAAACTGCAGGGGAGTTTGTGCGAAATGTGACTCACTGCCGCTTTCAGGGCTTGGCATATGTTGGGTATAAAATGTCGTCATTTCAAACCACGAATACATGCATAGAGCCAGAATTTGGCTCCAAAATTTGGCTGAGGCCTCGAAATAGGGATGTTTGGGATATTTTGAAAACTACAGTGGGGGGATTGGGACAAATGTGACCAAATGCCGCGTTCAGTACTTGGCATATGTTAGGCATAAAAAAGTCGTAATTTCAAACTGCGAATACGTGCAGAGAGCCAGCATTTGGCTCCAAAATATGGCTCAGTCCTCGAAATTAGGATATTTGGGATATTTCGAAAACTGCAGGGGAGTTTGTGCGAAATGTGACTCACTGCCGCTTTCAAGACTTGGCATATGTTGGGTATAAAATGTCGTAATTTCAAACCGCGAATACGTGCATAGAGCCAGAATTAGGCTCCAAAATATGGCGCAGGCCTCAAAATTGGGATGTTTGGGATATTTTGAAAACTGCTGGGAGGTTTGGGACAAATATAACCAAACGCCGCTTTCAACACTTGGCATATGTTGGGTATAAAAAATTCGTAATTTCATACTGCGAATACGTGCATAGAGCCAGAATTTGGCTCCAAAATATTGCTCAGTCCTCGAAATTGGGTAGTTTGGAATATTTTGAAAACTGCAGGGGGGTTTGGGACAAATATGACCAAACGCTGCTTACAGAACTTGGCATATGTTGGTTATAAAAAGTAGGAATTTCAAACAGCGAATACGTGCAGAGAGCTTGAATTTGGCTCCAAAATATGGCTCAGGCCTTGAAAGTGGGATGTTTGGGATATTTTGAAAACTGCAGGGGAGTTTGAGCAAAATGTGACTCACTGCCGCTTTCAGTATTTGGCATATGTTGGGTATAAAAAGTCGTAATTTCATACTGCGAATACGTGCAGAGAGCCAGAATTTGGCTCAGGCCTCAAAATTGGGATGTTTGGGATATTTTGAAAACTGCAGGGGGGTTTGGGACAAATGTGACCAAACGCCGCTTTCAGTACTTGGCATACGTTGGGTATAAAAAAGTCGTAATTTCAAACTGCGAATACGTGCAGAGAGCCAGGGTTTGGCTCAAAAATATGGCTCACACCTCGAAATTGGGATGTTTTGGGATATTTCGAAAACTGCAGGGGAGTTTGTGCAAAATGTGACTCACTGCCGCTTTCAGTACTTGACATATGTTGGGTATAAAAAAGTCGTAATTTCAAACTGTGAATACGTGCAGAGAGCCTGAGTTTGGCTCCAAAATATGGCTCTCGCCTCGAAATTGGGATTTTTGGGGTATTTCGAAAACTGCAGGGGAATTTGTGCAAAATGTGACTCACTGGCGCTTTCAGTACTTGGCATATGTTGGGTATAAAAATCGTAATATCAAACTGCGAATACGTGCAGAGAGCCAGAATTTGGCTCCAAAATATGGCTCAGGCCTCGATATTGTGATGTTTGGGATATTTTGAAAACTGCAGGGAGGTTTGGGACAAATATAACCAAACGCCACTTTCAACACTTGGCATATGTTGGGTATAAAAAGTCGTAATTTCAAACTGCGAATACGTGCATAGAGCCAGAATTTGGCACCAAAATATTGCTCAGTCCTCGAAATTGGGTAGTTTGGGATATTTTGAAAACTGCAGGGGGGTTTGGGACAAATATGACCAAACGCTGCTTACAGAACTTGACATATGTTGGGTATAAAAAGTCATAATTTCAAACTGCGAATACGTGCAGAGAGCTTGAATTTGGCTCCAAAATATGGCTCAGGCCATGAAAGTGGGATGTTTGGGATATTTTGAAAACTGCAGGGGAGTTTGAGCAAAATGTGACTCACTGCCGCTGTTAGTATTTGGCATATGTTGGGTATAAAAAGTCGTAATTTCATACTGCGAATACGTGCAGAGAGCCAGAATTTGGCTCCAAAATATGGCTCAGGCCTCAAAATTGGGATATTTGGGATATTTCGAAAACTGCAGGGGAGTTTGTGGGAAATGTGACTCACTGCCGCTTTCAGGACTTGGCATATGTTGGGTATAAAAATCGTAATTTTAATCTGCGAATACGTGCATAGAGCCAGAATTTGACTCCAAAATATGGCTCAGGCCTTGAAATTTGGGATGTTTGGGATATTCTGAAAACTGCAGGGAGGTTTGGGACAAAAGTGACGAAACGCCGCTTTCAGTACTTGGCATATGTTGGGTATATAAATTCATAATTTCAAACTGTGAATACGTGCAGAGAGCCAGAATTTGGCTCCAAAATATAGCTCAGGCCTCGAAATTAGGATATTTGGGATATTTCGAAAATTGCAGGGGAGTTTGTGCAAAATGTGACTCACTGCCGCTTTCAGTACTTGGCATATGTTGGGTATAAAAATCGTAATATCAAACTGCGAATACGAGCATAGAGCCAGAATTTGGCTCCAAAATATGGCTCATGCCTCGAAATTGGGATGTTTGGGATATTTTGAAAACTGCAGGGAGGTTTGGGACAAATGTGACCAAACGCCACTTTCAGTACTTGGCATATGTTGGGTATAAAAAGTCGTAATTTCAAACTCTGTATACGTGCAGAGAGCCAGAATTTGGCTCCAAAATATGGCTCAGGCCTCAAAATAGGGATATTTAGTATATTTCGAAAAATGCAGTGGAGTTTGTGCGAAATGTGACTCACTGCCGCTTTCAGGGCTTGGCATATGTTGGGTATAAAATATCGTAATTTCAAACCTCGAATACGTGCATAGAGCCTGAATTTGGCTCCAAAATATGGCTCAGGCTTCGAAATTGGGATGTTTGGGATATTTCGAAAACTGCTGGGGAGTTTGCGAATACGTGCAGAGAGCCAGAATTTGGCTCAAAAATATGGCTCAGGCCTCAAAATTGGGATATTTATGATATTTCGAAAATTGCAGGGGAGTTTGTGCAAAATGTGACTCACTGCCGCTTTCAGTACTTGGCATATGTTGGGTATAAAAATCCTAATATCAAACTGCGAATACGTGCAGAGAGCCAGAATTTGGCTCCAAAATATGGCTGAGGCCTCGATATTGTGATGTTTGGGATATTTTGAAAACTGCAGGGAGGTTTGGGACAAATGTAACCAAACGCCGCTTTCAGTACTTGGCATATGTTGGGTATAAAAAAGTCGTAGTTTCAAACTGCGTATACGTGCAGAGAGCCAGAATTTGGCTCCAAAATATGGCTCAGTCCTCGAAATTGGGATATTTGGGATATTTCGAAAACTGCAGGGGAGTTTGTGCGAAATGTGACAAACTGCCGCTTTCAGGGCTTGGCATATGTTGGGTATAAAATGTCGTCATTTCAAACCACGAATACATGCATAGAGCCAGAATTTGGCTCCAAAATTTGGCTCAGGCCTCGAAATAGGGATGTTTGGGATATTTTGAAAACTACAGTGGGGGGATTGGGACAAATGTGACCAAATGCCGCGTTCAGTACTTGGCATATGTTGGGCATAAAAAAGTCGTAATTTCAAACTGCGAATACGTGCAGAGAGCCAGCATTTGGCTCCAAAATATGGCTCAGTCCTCGAAATTAGGATATTTGGGATATTTCGAAAACTGCAGGGGAGTTTGTGCGAAATGTGACTCACTGCCGCTTTCAAGACTTGGCATATGTTGGGTATAAAATGTCGTAATTTCAAACCGCGAATACGTGCATAGAGCCAGAATTAGGCTCCAAAATATGGCTCAGGCCTCAAAATTGGGATGTTTGGGATATTTTGAAAACTGCTGGGAGGTTTGGGACAAATATAACCAAACGCCGCTTTCAACACTTGGCATATGTTGGGTATAAAAAATTCGTAATTTCATACTGCGAATACGTGCATAGAGCCAGAATTTGGCTCCAAAATATTGCTCAGGCCTTGAAAGTGGGATGTTTGGGATATTTTGAAAACTGCAGGGGAGTTTGAGCAAAATGTGACTCACTGCCGCTTTCAGTATTTGGCATATGTTGGGTATAAAAAGTCGTAATTTCATACTGTGAATACGTGCAGAGAGCCAGAATTTGGCTCCAAAATATGGCTCAGGCCTCAAAATTGGGATGTTTGGGATATTTTGAAAACTGCAGGGGGGTTTGGGACAAATGTGATCAAACGCCGCTTTCAGTACTTGGCATATGTTGGGTATAAAAATTCGTAATTTCAAACTGCGAATACGTGCATAGAGCCAGAATTTGGCTCCAAAATATTGCTCAGTCCTTGAAATTGGGATGTTTGGGATATTTTGAAAACTGCACGGACGGTTTGGGAAAAATGTGACCAAACGCCGCATTCAGTACTTGGCATATGTTGGGCATAAAAAAGGTCGTAATTTCAAACTGCGAATACGTACAATGAGCCAGAATTTGGCTCCAAAATATTGCTCAAGCCTCGAAATTGGGATATTTGGGATATTTCGAAAACTGCATTGGAGTTTGTGCGAAATGTGACTCACTGCCGCTTTCAGTACTTGACATATGTTGGGAATAAAAAAGTCGTAATTTCAAACTGTGAATACGTGCAGAGAGCCTGAGTTTGGCTCCAAAATATGGCTCAGGCCTCGAAATTGGGATATTTGGGATATTTCGAAAACTGCAGGGGAATTTGTGCAAAATGTGACTCACTGGCGCTTTCTGTACTTGGCATATGTTGGGTATAAAAATCGTAATATCAAACTGCGAATGCGTGCAGAGAGCCAGAATTTGGCTCCAAAATATGGCTCTGGCCTCAAAATTGGGATGTTTGGGATATTTCGAAAACTGCAGGGGAGTTTGTGGGAAATGTGACTCACTGCCGCTTTCAGGACTTGGCATATGTTGGGTATAAAATGTCGTAATTTCAAACCACGAATACGTGCATGGAGCAAGAATTTGGCTCCAAAATATGGCTAAGGCCTCGAAATTTGGATGTTTGGGATATTTTGAAAATTGCAGGGGGGTTTGGGACAAATGTGACCAAACGCCGCTTTCAGTACTTGGCATACGTTGGGTATAAAAAAGTCGTAATTTCAAACTGCGAATACGTGCAGAGAGCCAGAGTTTGGCTCAAAAATATGGCTCACACCTCGAAATTGGGATGTTTGGGATATTTCGAAAACTGCAGGGGAGTTTGTGCAAAATGTGACTCACTGCCTCTTTCAGTACTTGGCATATGTTGGGTATAAAAATCGTAATATTAAACTGTGAATACGTGCAGAGAGCCAGAATTTGGCTCCAAAATATGGCTCAACCCTCGATAGGTGATGTTTGGGATATTTTGAAAACTGCAGGGAGGTTTGGGACAAATGTTACCAAACGCCGCTTTCAGTACTTGGCATATGTTGGGTATAAAAAATTCGTAATTTCATACTGCGAATACGTGCAGAGAGCCAGAAGTTGGCTCCAAAATATGGCTCAGGCCTCGAAATTGGGATATTTGGGATATTTCGAAAACTGTAGGGGAGTTTGTGCAAAATTTGACTCACTGCCGCTTTCAGGACTTGGCATATGTTGGGTATAAAAATTCGTAATTTCAAACTGCGAATACGTGCATAGAGCCAGAATTTGGCTCCAAAATATTGCTCAGTCCTTGAAATTGGGATGTTTGGGATATTTTGAAAACTGCACGGACGGTTTGGGAAAAATGTGACCAAACGCCGCATTCAGTACTTGGCATATGTTTGGCATAAAAATGGTCGTAATTTCAAACTGCGAATACGTGCAATGAGCCAGAATTTGGCTCCAAAATATTGCTCAAGCCTCGAAATTGGGATATTTGGGATATTTCGAAAACTGCAGGGGAGTTTGTGCGAAATGTGACTCACTGCCGCTTTCAGTACTTGACCTATGTTGGGTATAAAAAAGTCGTAATTTCAAACTGTGAATACGTGCAGAGAGCCAAAACTTGGCTCCAAAATATGGCTCTGGCCTCAAAATTGGGATGTTTGGGATATTTCGAAAACTGCAGGGGAGTTTGTGGGAAATGTGACTCACTGCCGCTTTCAGGACTTGGCATATGTTGGGTATAAAATGTCGTAATTTCAAACCACGAATACGTGCATGGAGCAAGAATTTGGCTCCAAAATATGGCTAAGGCCTCGAAATTGGGATGTTTGGGATATTTTGAAAATTGCAGGGGGGTTTGGGACAAATGTGACCAAACGCCGCTTTCAGTACTTGGCATACGTTGGGTATAAAAAAGTCGTAATTTCAAACTGCGAATACGTGCAGAGAGCCAGAGTTTGGCTCAAAAATATGGCTCACACCTCGAAATTGGGATGTTTGGGATATTTCGAAAACTGCAGGGGAGTTTGTGCAAAATGTGACTCACTGCCTCTTTCAGTACTTGGCATATGTTGGGTATAAAAATCGTAATATTAAACTGTGAATACGTGCAGAGAGCCAGAATTTGGCTCCAAAATATGGCTCAAGCCTCGATAGGTGATGTTTGGGATATTTTGAAAACTGCAGGGAGGTTTGGGACAACTATAACCAAACGCCACTTTCAACACTTGGCATATGTTGGGTATAAAAAGTCGTAATTTCAAACTGCGAATACGTGCATAGAGCCAGAATTTGGCACCAAAATATTGCTCAGTCCTCGAAATTGGGTAGTTTGGGATATTTTGAAAACTGCAGGGGGGATTGGGACAAATATGACCAAACGCTGCTTACAGAACTTGGCATATGTTGGGTATAAAAAGTCATAATTTCAAACTGCGAATACTTGCAGAGAGCTTGAATTTGGCTCCAAAATATGGCTCAGGCCATGAAAGTGGGATGTTTGGGATATTTTGAAAACTGCAGGGGAGTTTGAGCAAAATGTGACTCACTGCCGCTTTCAGTACTTGGCATATGTTGGGTATAAAAAGTCGTAAATTCAAACTGCGAATACGTGCAGAGAACCATAATTTGGCTCCAAAATATGGCTAAGGCCTCGAAATTGGGATGTTTGGGATATTTTGAAAACTGCAGGGGGGGTTTGGGACAAATGTGACCAAACGCTGCTTTCAGTACTTGGCATATGTTGGGTATAAAAAAGTCGTAATTTCAAACTGCGAATACGTGCAGAGAGCCAGAATTTGGCTCCAAAATATGGCTCAGGCCTCGAAATTGGGATGTTTGGGATATTTTGAAAACTGCAGGGGAGTTTGTGCGAAATGTGACTCAATGCCGCTTTCAAGACTTGGCATATGTTGGGTATAAAAAAGTCGTAATTTCAAACTGCGAATACGTGCAGAGAGCCAGAATATGGCTCCAAAATATGGCTCAGGCCTCGAAATTGGGATATTTGGGGTATTTCGAAAACTCCAGGGGAGTTTGTGCGAAATGTGACTCACTGCCGCTTTCAAGACTTGGCATATGTTGGGTATAAAATGTCGTAATTTCAAACCGCGAATACGTGCATAGAGCCAGAATTTGGCTCTAAAATATGGCTAAGGCCTCGAAATTGGGATGTTTGGGATATTTTGAAAACTGCAGGGGGGGGGGGGGTTTGGGACAAATGTGACCAAACACCGCTTTCAGTACTTGGCATATGTTGGGTATAAAAAATTCGTAATTTCATACTGTGAATATGTGCAGAGAGCCAGAAGTTGGCTCCAAAATATGGCTCAGGCCTCGAAATTGGGATATTTGCGATATTTCGAAAACTGTAGGGGAGTTTGTGCAAAATTTGACTCACTGCTGCTTTCAGGACTTAGCATATGTTGGGTATAAAATGTCGTAATTTCAAACCGCGAATACGTGCATGGAGCCAGAATTTGGCTCCAAAATATTGCTCAGTCCTCGAAATTGGGATGTTTGGGATATTTTGAAAACTGAAGGAGGGTTTGGGACAAATATGACCAAACGCCGCTTTCAGAACTTGGCATATGTTGGGTATAAAAAGTCGTAATTTCAAACTGCGAAAACGTGCAGAGAGCTTGAATTTGGCTTTTAAAATATGGCTCAGGCCTTGAAAGTGGGATGTTTGGGATATTTTGAAAACTGCAGGGGGGGTTTGGGACAAATGTGACCAAACGCTGCTTTCAGCACTTGGCATACGTTGGGTAAAAAAAAGTCGTAATTTCAAACTGCGAATACGTGCAGAGAGCCAGAGTTTGGCTCCAAAATATGGCTCACACCTCGAAATTGGGATGTTTGGGATATTTCGAAAACTGCAGGGGAGTTTGTGCAAAATGTGACTCACTGCCCCTTTCAGTACTTGGCATATGTTGGGTATAAAAATCGTAATATCAAACTGCGAATACGTGCAGAGAGCCAGAAGTTGGCTCCAAAATATGGCTCAGGCCTCGAAATTGGGATATTTGGGATATTTCGAAAACTGTAGGGGAGTTTGTGCAAAATTTGATTCGCCGCCGCTTTCAGGACTTGGCATATGTTGGGTATAAAAAAGTCGTAATTTCAAACTGCGAATACGTGCAGAGAGCCAGAATATAGCTCCAAAATATGGCTCAGGCCTCGAAATTGGGATGTTTGGGATATTTTGAAAACTGCTTGGAGGTTTGGGACAAATATAACCAAACGCCGCTTTCAACTCTTGTCATACGTTGGGTATAAAAAATTCGTAATTTCATACTGCGAATACGTGCATAGAGCCAGAATTTGGCTCCAAAATATTGCTCAGTCCTCGAATTTGGGATGTTTGGGATATTTCGAAAATTGCAGGGGAGTTTGTGCAAAATGTGACTCACTGCCGCTTTCAGTACTTGGCATATGTTGGGTATAAAAATCCTAATATCAAACTGCGAATACGTGCAGGGAGCCAGAATTTGGCTCCAAAATATGGCTGAGGCCTCGATATTGTGATGTTTGGGATATTTTGAAAACTGCAGGGAGGTTTGGGACAAATGTAACCAAACGCCGCTTTCAGTACTTGGCATATGTTGGGTATAAAAAAGTCGTAGTTTCAAACTGCGTATACGTGCAGAGAGCCAGAATTTGGCTCCAAAATATGGCTCAGTCCTCGAAATTGGGATATTTGGGATATTTCGAAAACTGCAGGGGAGTTTGTGCGAAATGTGACTCACTGCCGCTTTCAGGGCTTGGCATATGTTGGGTATAAAATGTCGTCATTTCAAACCACGAATACATGCATAGAGCCAGAATTTGGCTCCAAAATTTGGCTCAGGCCTCGAAATAGGGATGTTTGGGATATTTTGAAAACTACAGTGGGGGGATTGGGACAAATGTGACCAAATGCCGCGTTCAGTACTTGGCATATGTTGGGCATAAAAAAGTCGTAATTTCAAACTGCGAATACGTGCAGAGAGCCAGCATTTGGCTCCAAAATATGGCTCAGTCCTCGAAATTAGGATATTTGGGATATTTCGAAAACTGCAGGGGAGTTTGTGCGAAATGTGACTCACTGCCGCTTTCAAGACTTGGCATATGTTGGGTATAAAATGTCGTAATTTCAAACCGCGAATACGTGCATAGAGCCAGAATTAGGCTCCAAAATATGGCTCAGGCCTCAAAATTGGGATGTTTGGGATATTTTGAAAACTGCTGGGAGGTTTGGGACAAATATAACCAAACGCCGCTTTCAACACTTGGCATATGTTGGGTATAAAAAATTCGTAATTTCATACTGCGAATACGTGCATAGAGCCAGAATTTGGCTCCAAAATATTGCTCAGGCCTTGAAAGTGGGATGTTTGGGATATTTTGAAAACTGCAGGGGAGTTTGAGCAAAATGTGACTCACTGCCGCTTTCAGTATTTGGCATATGTTGGGTATAAAAAGTCGTAATTTCATACTGCGAATACGTGCAGAGAGCCAGAATTTGGCTCCAAAATATGGCTCAGGCCTCAAAATTGGGATGTTTGGGATATTTTGAAAACTGCAGGGGGGTTTGGGACAAATGTGATCAAACGCCGCTTTCAGTACTTGGCATATGTTGGGTATAAAAATTCGTAATTTCAAACTGCGAATACGTGCATAGAGCCAGAATTTGGCTCCAAAATATTGCTCAGTCCTTGAAATTGGGATGTTTGGGATATTTTGAAAACTGCACGGACGGTTTGGGAAAAATGTGACCAAACGCCGCATTCAGTACTTGGCATATGTTGGGCATAAAAAAGGTCGTAATTTCAAACTGCGAATACGTACAATGAGCCAGAATTTGGCTCCAAAATATTGCTCAAGCCTCGAAATTGGGATATTTGGGATATTTCGAAAACTGCATTGGAGTTTGTGCGAAATGTGACTCACTGCCGCTTTCAGTACTTGACATATGTTGGGAATAAAAAAGTCGTAATTTCAAACTGTGAATACGTGCAGAGAGCCAAAACTTGGCTCCAAAATATGGCTCAGGCCTCGAAATTGGGATATTTGGGATATTTCGAAAACTGTAGGGGAGTTTGTGCAAAATTTGATTCACCGCCGCTTTCAGGACTTGGCATATGTTGGGTATAAAAAAGTCGTAATTTCAAACTGCGAATACGTGCAGAGAGCCAGAATATGGCTCCAAAATATGGCTCAGGCCTCGAAATTGGGATGTTTGGGATATTTTGAAAACTGCTGGGAGGTTTGGGACAAATATAACCAAACGCCGCTTTCAACACTTGTCATACGTTGGGTATAAAAAATTCGTAATTTCATACTGCGAATACGTGCATAGAGCCAGAATTTGGCTCCAAAATATTGCTCAGTCCTCGAAATTGGGATGTTTGGGATATTTTGATAACTGCAGGGGAGTTTGAGCAAAATGTGACTCACTGCCGCTTTCAGTTCCTGGCATATGTGGGGTATAAAAATTGGTAATTTCAAACTGCGAATACGTGCAGAGAGCCAGAATTTGGCTCCAAAATATGGCTCAGGCCTCAAAATTGGGATATTTGGGATATTTCGAAAACTGCAGGGGAGTTTGTGCGAAATGTGACTCACTGTCGCTTTCAGGACTTGGCATATGTTGGGTTAAAAATGTCGTAATTTCAAACTGCGAATACGTGCATAGAGCCAGAATTTGGCTCCAAAATATGGATCAGGCCTCGAAATTGGGATGTTTGGGATATTTTGAAAACTGCAAGGGGGTTTGGGACAAATGTGACCAAACGCTGCTTTCAGTACTTGGTATATGTTGGGTAAAAAAAAGTCGTAATTTCAAACTGCGAATACGTGCAGAGATCCAGAATTTGGCTCCAAAATATGGTTCAGGCCTCGAAATTATGATGTTTGGGATATTTTGAAAACTGCAGGGAGGTTTGAAACAAATGTGACCAAACGCCGCTTACAGTACTTGGCATATGTTGGGTATAAAAAAGTGGTAATTTTAAACTGCGAATACGTGCAGAGCGCCAGAATTTGGCTCCAAAATATGGCTCATGCCTTAAAAATTGGGATATTTGGGATATTTCGAAAACTGCAGGGGAGTTTGTGCGAAATGTGACTCACTGCCGCTTTCAGGACTTGGCATATGTTGGGTATAAAATGTCGTAATTTCAAACCGCGAATACGTGCATAGAGCCAGAATTTGGCTCCAAAATATGGCTTAGGCTTCGAAATTGGGATGTTTGGGATATTTTGAAAACTGCAGGGGGGGTTTGGGACAAATGTGACCAAACGCTGCTTTCAGTACTTGGTATATGTTGGGTATAAAAAAGTCGTAATTTCAAACTGCGAATACGTGCAGAGAGCCAGAATTTGGCTCCAAAATATGGCTCAGGCCTCGAAATTGGGATGTTTGGGATATTTTGAAAACTGCAGGGGGTTTGGGACAAATGTGACCAAACACTGCTTTCAGTACTTGGCATATGTTGGGTATAAAAAATTCGTAATTTCATACTGCGAATACGTGCATAGAGCCAGAATTTGGCTCCAAAATATTGCTCAGTCCTCGAAATTGGGTAGTTTGGGATATTTTCGATTCTTTGAACGATTCTTCGCGGCAGGTTAACGATTCTTCGCGGCAGGGGATCGTATTCCAGGGACCATAGGATTAAGGACTTGCCCGAAACGCTACGCGTACTAGTGGCTGTACAAGAATGTAACGACTCTTGTATATATCTCAAAAAAAAAAAAAAAAAAAAATTTTGAAAACTGCAGTTGAGTTTGAGCAAAATGTGACTCACTGCCGCTTTTAGTATTTGGCATATGTTGGGTATAAAAAATTCGTAATTTCATACTGCGAATACGTGCAGAGAGCCAGAAGTTGGCTCCAAAATATGGCTCAGGCCTCGAAATTGGGATATTTGGGATATTTCGAAAACTGTAGGGGAGTTTGTGCAAAATTTGACTCACTGCCGCTTTCAGGACTTGGCATATGTTGGGTATAAAAATTCGTAATTTCAAACTGAGAATACGTGCATAGAGCCAGAATTTGGCTCCAAAATATTGCTCAGTCCTCGAAATTGGGATGTTTGGGATATTTTGAAAACTGCAGGGGGGTTTGGGACAAATATGACCAAACGCTGCTTTCAGAACTTGGCATATGTTGGGTATAAAAAGTCGTAATTTCAAACCGCGAATACGTGCATAGAGCCTGAATTTGGCTCCAAAATATGGCTCAGGCCTCGATATTGTGATGTTTGGGATATTTTGAAAACTGCAGGGGAGTTTGTGCAAAATGTGACTCACTGCTGCTTTCAGTACTTGGCATATGTTGGGTATAAAAAAGTCGTAATTTCAAACTGGAAATACGTGCAGAGAGCCTGAGTTTGGCTCCAAAATATGGCTCACGCCTCGAAATTGGTATATTTGGGATATTTCGAAAACTGCAGGGGAGTTTGTGCGAAATGTGACTCACTGCCGCTTTCAGTACTTGTCATATGTTGGGTATAAAAATCGTAAAATCAAATTGCGAATACTTGCAGAGAGCCAGAATTTATCTCCAAAATATGGCTCAGGCCTCGATATTGTGATGTTGGGGATATTTTGAAAACTGCAGGGAGGTTTGGGACAAATATAACCAAACGCCGCTTTCAACACTTGGCATATGTTGGGTATAAAAAATTCGTAATTTCATACTGCGAATACGTGCAGAGAGCCAGAAGTTGGCTCCAAAATATGGCTCAGGCCTCGAAATTGGGATATTTTGGATATTTCGACAACTGTAGGGGAGTTTGTGCAAAATTTGACTCACTGCTGCTTTCAGGACTTGGCATATGTTGGGTATAAAAAGTCGTAATTTCAAACTGCGAATACGTACATAGAGCCAGAATTTGGCTCCAAAATATTGCTCAGTCCTTGAAATTGGGATGTTTGGGATATTTTGAAAACTGCAGGGACGGTTTGGGAAAAATGTGACCAAACGCCGCATTCGGTACTTGGCATATGTTGGGCATAAATAAGGTCGTAATTTCAAACTGCGAATACGTGCAATGAGCCAGAATTTGGCTCCAAAATATTGCTCAAGCCTGGAAATTGGGATATTTGGGATATTTCGAAAACTGCAGGGGAGTTTGTGCGAAATGTGACTCACTGCCACTTTCAGTACTTGTCATATGTTGGGTATAAAAATCGTAATATCAAACTGCGAATATGTGCAGAGAGCTTGAATTTGGCTCCAAAATATGGCTCAGGCCTCGATATTGTGATGTTTGGGATATTTTGAAAACTGCAGGGAGGTTTGGGACAAATATAACCAAACGTCGCTTTCAACACTTGGCATATGTTGGGTATAAAAAGTCATAATTTCAAACTGCGAATACGTGCAGAGAGCTTGAATTTGGCTCCAAAATATGGCTCAGGCCATGAAAGTGGGATGTTTGGGATATTTTGAAAACTGCAGGAGAGTTTGAGCAAAATGTGACTCACTGCCGCTTTCAGTACTTGGCATATGTTTGGTATAAAAAGTCGTAATTTCAAACTGCGAATACGTGCAGAGAGCCAGAATCTGGCTCCAAAATATGACTCAGGCCTCAAAATTGGAATATTTAGGATATTTTGAAAACTGCAGGGGAGCTTGTAGGAAATGTGACTCACTGCCGCTTTCAGGACTTGGCATATGTTGGGTATAAAATGTCGTAATTTCAAACCGCGAATACGTGCATAGAGCCAGAATTTGGCTCCAAAATATTGCTCAGTCCTCGAAATTGGGATGTTTGGGATATTTTGAAAACTGCAGGGGGGTTTGGGACAAATATGACCAAACGCTGCTTACAGAACTTGGCATATGTTGGGTATAAAAATTCATAATTTCAAACTGCGAATACGTGCAGAGAGCTTGAATTTGGCTCCAAAATATGGCTCAGGCCATGAAAGTGGGATGTTTGGGATATTTTGAAAACTGCAGGGGAGTTTGAGCAAAATGTGACTCACTGCCGCTTTCAGTACTTGGCATATGTTGGGTATAAAAATTCGTAATTTCAAACTGCGAATGCGTGCAGAGAGCCAGAATTTGGCTCCAAAATATGGCTCAGGCCTCGAAATTGGGATATTTGGGATATTTCGAAAACTGCAGGGGGGTTTGGGACAAATGTGACCAAACACTGCTTTCAGTACTTGGTATATGTTGGCTAAAAAAAAAGTCGTAATTTCAAACTGCGAATACGTGCAGAGAGCCAGAATTTGGCTCCAAAATATGGCTCATTCCTCGAAATTATGATGTTTCGGATACTTTGAAAACTGCAGGGGAGTTTGTGCGAAATGTGACTCACTGCCGCTTTCAGGACTTGGCATATGTTGGGTATAAAATGTCGTAATTTCAAACCGCGAATACGTGCATAGAGCCAGAATTTGGTCCCAAAATATGGCTAAGGCCTCGAAATTGGGATGTTTGGGATAGTTTGAAAACTGCAGAGGAGTTTGTGCGAAATGTGACTCACTGCCGCTTTCAGGACTTGGCATATGTTGGGTATAAAATATCGTAATTTCAAACTGCGAATACGTGATTAGAGACAGAATTTGGTTTCAAAATATGGCTCAGGCCTCGAAATTGGGATGTTTGGGATATTTTGAAAACTGCAGGTGGGTTTGGGACAATTTTGACCAAACGCCTCTTTCAGTACTTGGTAAATGTTGGGTAAAAAACAGTTGTAATTTCAAACTGCGAATACGTGCAGAGAGCCAGAACTTGGCTCCAAAATATGGCTCGGGCCTCATTATTATGATGTTTGGGATATTTTGAAAACTGCAGGGGGGTTTGGGACAAATAGGACCAAACGCTGCTTACAGAACTTGGCATATGTTGGGTATAAAAAGTCATAATTTCAAACTGCGAATACGTGCAGAGAGCTTGAATTTGGCTCCAAAATATGGCTCAGGCCATGAAAGTGGGATGTTTGGGATATTTTGAAAACTGCAGGCGAGTTTGAGCAAAATATGACTCACTGCCGCTTTCAGTAATTGTCATATGTTGGGTATAAAAAGTCGTAATTTCAAACTGCGAATACGTGCAGAGAACCAGAATTTGGCTCCAAAATATGGCTAAGGCCTCGAAATTGGGATGTTAGGGATATTTTGAAAACTAAAGGGGGGGGGGGGTTTGGGACAAATGTGACCAAACGCCGCTTTCAGTACTTGGCATTTGTTGGGTATAAAAAATTCGTAATTTCAAACTGCGAATACGTACCGAGAGCCAGAATTTGGCTCTAAAATATTGCTCAAGCCTCGAAATTGGGATATTTGGGATATTTCGAAAACTGCAGGGGAGTTTGTGCGAAATGTGACTCACTGCCGCTTTCAGTACTTGGCATATGTTGGGTATAAATTAAAAGTCGTAAATTCAAACTGCGAATACGTGCAGAGAGCCTGAGTTTGGCTCCAAAATATGGCTCACGCCTCGAAATTGGGATGTTTGGGGTATTTCGAAAACTGTAGGGGGGTTTGGGACAAATATGACCAAACGCCGCTTACAGAACTTGGCATATGTTGGGTATAAAAAGTCGTAATTTCAAACTGCGAATACGTGCAGAGAGCTTGAATTTGGCTCCAAAATATGGCTCAGGCCTTGAAAGTGGGATGTTAGGGAAATTTTGAAAACTGCAGGGGAGTTTGAGCAAAATGTGACTCACTGCCGCTTTCAGTACTTGGCATATGTTGGGTATAAAAAGTCGTAAATTCAAAGTGCGAATACGTTCAGAGAGCCAGAATTTGGCTCCAAAAAAATGGCTCAAGCCTCGAAATTGGGATGTTTGGGATATTTTGAAAACTGCTGGGGGGTTTGGGACAGATGTAACCAAACGCCGCTTTCAGTACTTGGCATATGTTGGGTATAAAAAGTCGTAATTTCAAACTGTGAATACGTGCAAAGAGCTTGAATTTGGCTCCAAAATATGGCTCAGGCCTCAAAATTGGGATGTTTGGGATATTTTGTAAACTGCAGGGAGGTTTGGGACAGATGTGACAAAACGCCCCTTTCAGTACTTGGCATATGTTGGGTATATAAAGTCGTAATTTCAAAATGCGAATACGTGCTGAGAGCGAGAATTTGGCTCCAAAATATGGCTCAGGCCTCGAAATTAGGATATTTCTGATATTTTGAAAACTGCAGGGGAGTTTGTGCAAAATGTGACTCACTGCCGCTATCAGGACTTGGCATATGCTGGGTATAAAAAGTCATAATTTCAAACTGTGTATACGTGCATAGAGCCAGAATTTGGCTCCAAAATACGACTCAGGCCTCGAAATTGGGATGTTTAGGATATTTTGAAAATTGCAGGGGGGTTTGGGACAAATGTCACCAAACATTTCAGTACTTCGCATATGTTGGGTATAAAAAAGTCGTAATTTCAAAATACGAATTCGTTCAGAGAGCCAGAATTTGGCTCCAAAATATGGCTCAGGCCTCGAAATTGGGATGTTTAGGATATTTTGAAAACTGCAGGGGGGTTTGGGACAAATGTCACCAAACATTTCAGTACTTCGCATATGTTGGGTATAAAAAAGTCGTAATTTCAAAATACGAATTCGTTCAGAGAGCCAGAATTTGGCTCCAAAATATGGCTCAGGCCTCGAAATTGAGATGTTTGGGATATTTTGAAAACTGCAGGGGGAATTGGGACAAATTTGACAAAACGCCGATTTCAGTACTTGGCATAAGTTGGTTATAAAAAAGTCGTAATTTCAAACTGCGAATACGTGCATAGAGCCAGAATTTTTCTCCAAAATACGGCTCAGGCCTCAAAATTGGGATGTTTGGGATATTTTGAAAACTGCAGGGGGGTTTGGGAAAAATATGACCAAACGCACTTTCAGAACTTTGCATATGTTAGGTATAAAAAGTCGTAATTTCAAAGTGCGAGTACGTGCAGAGAGCCAAAATTTGGCTACAAAATATGGCTCAGGCCTCGAAATTGGGATGTTTTGGATATTTTGAAAACTGCAGGGGGGGTTTAGGACATATGTGACCAAACGCCGCTTTCATTACTTGGCATATGTTGGGTATAAAAAAGAAGTAATATCAAACGGCGAATACGTGCAGAGAGCCAGAATTTGGCTCCAAAATATAGCTCAGGCCTCGAAATTGGGATATTTGGGATATTTCGACAACTGCAGGGGAGTTTGTGCAAAATGTGACTCACTGCCGCTATCAGGACTTGGCATATGTTGGGTGTAAAAAGTCGTTATTTCAAACTGTGTATACGTGCATAGAGCCAGAATTTGGCTCCAAAATACGGCTCATGCCTCGAAATTGGGATTTTTGGGGAATTTCGAAAACTGCAGGGGAATTTGTGCAAAATGTGACTCACTGGCGCTTTCAGTACTTGGCATATGTTGGGTATAAAAATCGTAATATCAAACTGCGAATACGTGCAGAGAGCCAGAATTTGGCTCCAAAATATGGCTCAGGCCTCGATATTGTGATGTTTGGGATATTTAGAAAACTGCAGGGAGGTTTGGGACAAATATAACCAAACGCCGCTTTCAACACTTGGCATATGTTGGGTATAAAAAATTCGTAATTTCATACTGACGAATACGTGTAGAGAGCGAGAAGTTGGCTCCAAAATATGGCTCAGGCCTCGAAATTGGGATATTTGGGATATTTCGAAAACTGTAGGGGAGTTTGTGCAAAATTTGACTCACTGCTGCTTTCAGGACTTGGCATATGTTGGGTATAAAAAGTCGTAATTTCAAACTGCGAATACGTGCATAGAGCCAGAATTTGGCTCCAAAATATTGCTCAGTCCTCGAAATTGGGTAGTTTGGGATATTTTGAAAACTGCAGGGGAGTTTGGGACAAATATGACCAAACGCTGCTTACAGAACTTGGCATTTGTTGGGTATAAAAAGTCGTAATTTCAAACTGCGAATACGTGCAGAGAGCCAGAATTTGGCTCCAAAATATGGCTCAGGCCTCGAAATTGTGATGATTGGGATATTTTGAAAACTGCTGGGGGGTTTGGGATATATGTGACCAAACGCCACTTTCATTACTAACCACATGTTGGCTATAAAAAAGTCGTAATTTCAAACCGCGAATACGTGCAGAGAGCCAGAAGTTGGCTCCAAAATATGGCTAAGGCCTCGAAATTGGGATGTTTGGGATATTTTGAAAACTGCAGGGGGGGTTTGGGACAAATGTGACCAAACGCCGCTTTCAGTACTTGGCATATGTTGGGTATAAAAAAGTCGTAATTTCAAACTGCGAATACGTGCAGAGAGCCAGAATTTGGCTCCAAAATATTGCTCAAGCCTCGAAATTGGGATATTTGGGATATTTCGAAAACTGCAGGGGAGTTTGTGCGAAATGTGACTCACTGCCGCTTTCAGTACTTGGCATATGTTGGGTATAAAAAAGTCGTAATTTCAAACTGCGTATACGTGCATAGAGCCAGAATTTGGCTCCAAAGTACGGCTCAGGCCTCGAAATTGGGATGTTTAGGATATTTTGAAAACTGCAGGAGGGTATGGGACAAATGTCACCAAACGCCGCTTTCAGTAATTGGCATATGTTGGGTATAAAAAAGTCGCAATTTCAAACTACGAATACGTGCAGAGAGCCAGAATTTGGCTCCAAAATATGGCTCAGGCCTCGAAATTGGGATGTTTGGGATATTTTGAAAACTGCAAGAAGGATTGAGACAAATGTGACCAAACGCCGCTTTCAGTACTTGGTATATGTTGGGTATAAAAAAGTCGTAATTTCAATCTGCGAATACGTGCATAGAGCCAGAATTTGGCTCCAAAATATGGCTCAGGCCTCGAAATTGGGATGTTTGGGATATTTTGAAAACTGCTGGGAGGTTTGGGACAAATGTGACCAAATGCCGCTTTCAGTACTTGGTATATGTTGGGTATAAAAAGTCGTAATTTCAAACTGCGAATACGTGCATAGAGCCAGAATTTGGCTCCAAAATACGGCTCAGGCCTCGAAATTGGGATGTTTGGGATATTTTGAAAACTGCAGGGGAGTTTGGGACAGATGTAACCAAACGCCGCTTTCAGTACTTGCCATATGTTGGGTATAAAAAGTCGTAATTTCAAACTGCGAATACGTGCAAAGAGCTTGTATTTGGCTCCAAAATATTGCTCAGGCCTCGAAATTGGGATGTTTGGGATATTTTGTAAACTGTAGGGAGGTTTGTGACAGATGTAACCAAACGCCGCTTTCAGTACTTGGCATATGTTGGTTATAAAAAGTCGTAATTTCAAACTGTGAATACGTGCAGAGATCCAGAATTTGGCTCTATAATATGGCTCAGGCCTCGAAATTAGGATATTTGAGATATTTTGAAAACTGCAGGGAGGTTTGGGACAAATGTGACCAAACACCGCTTTCAGTACTTGGAATGTGTTGGGTATATAAAGTCGTAATTTCAAACTGCGAATACGTGCAGAGAGCGAGAATTTGGCTCCAAAATATAGCTCAGGCCTCGAAATTGGGATGTTTGGGATATTTTGAAAACTGCAGGGGGGTTTCGGACATACGTGTCCAAACGGCGCTTTCAATACTTGGCATATGTTGGGTATAAAATAGTCGTAATTTCAAACGGCGAATACGTGCAGAGAGCCAGAATTTGGCTCCAAAATATAGCTCAGGCCTCGAAATTGGGATATTAGGGATATTTCGAAAACTGCAGGGGAGTTTGTCCAAAATGTGACTCACTGCCGCTATCAGGACTTGGCATGTGTTGGGAATAAAAAGTCGTTATTTCAAACTGTGTATACGTGCATAGAGCCAGAATTTGGCTCCAAAATACGGCTCACGCCTCTAAATTGGGATGTTTAGGATATTTTGAAAATTGCAGTGGGGTTTGGGACAAATGTCACCAAACGCCGCTTTCAGTACTTCGCATATGTTGGGTATAAAAAAGTCGTAATTTCAAACTGAGAATACGTGCAGAGAGCCAGAATTTGGCTCCAAAATATAGCTCAGGCCTCGAAATTGGGATATTTGGGATGTTTCCAAAACTGCAGGGGAGTTTGTGCAAAATGTGACTCACTGCCGCTATCAGGACTTGGCATATGCTGGGTATAAAAAGTCGTAATTTCAAACTGCGTATACGTGCATAGAGCCAGAATTTGGCTCCAAAATACGGCTCAGGCCTCGAAATTGGGATGTTTAGGATATTTTGAAAACTGCAGGAGGGTATGGGACAAATGTCACCAAACGCCACTTTCAGTACTTTGCATATGTTGGGTATAAAAAAGTCGCAATTTCAAACTACGAATACGTGCAGAGAGCCAGAATTTGGCTCCAAAATATGGCTCAGGCCTCGAAATTGGGATGTTTGGGATATTTTGAAAACTGCAAGAAGGATTGAGACAAATGTGACCAAACGCCGCTTTCAGTACTTGGTATATGTTGGGTATAAAAAAGTCGTAATTTGAAACTGCGAATACGTGCAGAGAGCCAGAATTTGGCTCCAAAATATGGCTCAGGCCTAGAAATTGGAATATTTGGGATATTTTGAAAACTGCAAGGGAGTTTGTGCAAAATTTGACTCACTGCCGCTTTCAGGACTTGGCATATGTTGGGTATAAAAAGTCGTAATTTCAAACTGCGAATATGTGCATTAGCCATAATTTGGCTCCAAAATACGGCTCAGGCCTCGAAATTGGGATGTTTGGGATATTTTGAAAACTGCAGCTGGGTTTGGGACAGATGTAACCAAACGCCGCTTTCAGTACTTGACATATGTTGGGTAAAAAAAGTCGTAATTTCAAACTGCGAATACGTGCAGAGAGCCAGAATTTGGCTCTATAATATGGCTCAGGCCTCGAAATTAGGATATTTGGGATATTTTGAAAACTGCAGGGAGGTTTGGGACAAATGTGACCAAACGCCGCTTTCAGTACTTGGCATATGTTGGGTATATAGATTCGTAATTTCAAAATGCGAATACGTGCAGAGAGCGAGAATTTGGCTCCAAAATATGGCTCAGGCCTCGAAATTGGGATGTTTGGGATATTTTGAAAACTGCAGGGGGGTTTGGGATATATGTGACCAAACGCCGCTTTCATTACTAGGCACATGTTGGCTATAAAAAAGTCGTAATTTCAAACGTCGAATACGTGCAGAGAGCCAGAATTTGGCTCCAAAATATAGCTCAGGCCTCGAAATTGGGATATTTGGGATGTTTCCAAAACTGCAGGGGAGTTTGTGCAAAATGTGACTCACTGCCGCTATCAAGACTTGGCATATGCTGGGTATAAAAAGTCGTAATTTCAAACTGCGTATACGTGCATAGAGCCAGAATTTGGCTCCAAAATATGGCTCAGGCCTCGAAATTGGAATATTTCGGATATTTTGAAAGCTGCAGGGGAGTTTGTGCAAAATGTGACTCACTGCCGCTATCAAGACTTGGCATATGTTGTGTATAAAAAAGTCGTAATTTAAAACTGCGAATACGTGCAGAGAGCCAGAATTTGGCTCGAAAATATGGCTCAGGCCTCAAAATTGAGATGTTTGGGATATTTTGAAAACTGTAGTGGGGATTGGGACAAATGTGACCAAACGCCGCTTTCAGAACTTGGCATATGTTGGTTATAAAAAAGTGATGTGGAAAGCATGGGGGATTTTTTTTATATTGCAGAATGGTGACTGGGGCTAGTGCGTGATGCTTTCCTACTAATCCAGACCCACTCAGATGCACCTGCTATATTTAGATCAACAACACTGCTGATCTATGATTCATCCAGTGTCTAATGTCACTTAATGGAGAGATTTAGCAAGAGGTCAGCAGCAGATCAACTTTTTCTAAATACCATGTTGGCGATCACAGCAAACAATGAGGGTGAAAAAAAGTTCATTTGCTGAGAGATTGTAATTCAGTAGAACTCCATTCACACTGACTGATGCCAAAATCTAATATATCCATATCAGCCTGGATAGCTCCAGGGAACCTCTGGCTCTCGCCAAGTAAATGATGTTTCATTACATTCATTTTTTTTTTTACCCTGTCTGTAAGACATCGTTTTCTACAGATAAAATAATAACTATTTGGTATTTTTGAACATCATTCTCATAAATTTCTGCTCTGTTTAATTGAAGCCTTTTTATTTCAGCCATCCAACTATTATGAAGCTAAATGAGCTACGTAACAGCAATCCACGATTAGCAGAACTCACTACCAAACAGGTTAGTGGGAGGGATGAAGTTTGATGCAAATGACAGATAAGGACACACTTTAAAAGGATTCAGTATAAGTAGAAAAATAAACACACAATTTAACAGGAGCATCTCTAAGCAGTAGCGTATATACTAAGCCTACAAACATAGGATTATGCCTAAACAGTAGGAGTGAGTGCTCCCAAAGACACAAAGCCAGTGTTCTAAACACTTATATTCGTCGAGCCCTTACCCACTGCTCAGAATGGAGCAACGTCAGTAGGGAGTTTGAAAGTTAACTGAAGTGTTGGTGAACAATGGATATAGCAACAAAGAAATAAACGCAACATAAGATGACACCTGGACCAGGTACAATCCTGAACCTAGAACAGAAACCACAACACCTCCAATAATATTATAATACAAATCAGATTTGGAAGGACGGATTGGGCTACAGGAAGGATTGGGCTACAGGAAGGATTGGTCTACAAGAAGGATTGGGCTACAGGAAAGATTGGGCTACAGGAAGGATTGAGCTACAGGAAGGATTGGTCTACAGGAAGGATTGGGCTACAAGAAGGATTGGGCTACAGGAAAGATTGGGCTACAGGAAGGATTGAGCTACATCTCCAAATGTATATTTGCCAGATAATTTGGCACTAAAAACAAAGAGCATATATTATTGTTTAGACTAAATCCGCTACTCATTACTTTCCTGAAGTTGTCGTATATACACTACAAAATCTGCGTGTAAATCACAAGACAATTAACACGTGATGAAAATGGTGACGACAGTGTCAGACCACGAAGGAAGAATTGAAACAGGAATTTCCTTAAGTATTTTCGTAATTAATAATACATCTAAAGAAGGGTGTTTCAATTCTTCCTTCGAGGTCTGACATTGTCACTACAGTGTTGAATGTATTTAAACGTTGCAACAATGAATAATGAGAACAATCATTATATGGATGGCGTAATAACAGGGGAGCATTAGCCCCTCTGGTGGTCAGATGCTTAACTGTATTAGAGGTTGACAGTTTAGATATTATAGTGAAGTAAGGGTGAGTGGCGCGTCTGGGAGTCCCGCTTCTTAACGTGTGGCTCATTTGTCGACCAGCCGCCGCCTGGCAAGTGTCACGTTGATTACCAGTGAGCAAAAAATAAATGTGTTACAGATATCATTACTCAATCATAATATAGAAAGAATTGTTCGGGGTGTGTACTTCATGTTGTTATTCGTTATTATTTTGTATATTTTATGTATTTAGACAAAATATAGAGGAGATTGTCAGGTGGCAGCCATAGGTGTACCCGCTAGTTAAGTCATTAGGGCGCTTGTGGTGGCCTTAATAGCCATGCCAGTAGCTAGCCAGCAATCTTAAGGTTATCTTGAGATGATTTCAGGGCTTAGCATCCCCCGCGGCCCTGTCCTCGACCAGGCCTTCTTTTTCTTACACATCCCCAGGAAACAGCCCATAGCAGCTGTCTAACTCCCAGGTACTTATTTACTGATAGGTATACAGGGTCATCAGGGTGAAAGAAAGTGTCCATTTGTTTCAGCCTCCACCGGGGATCGACCCCGGAACCTCAGGATTACGAATCCGGAGCACTCTCCACTCGGCTGTCAGGCCCCTTAAAACAACCCAAAGAGAAATCTTCTACATATTTTGATGAAAATCTGAATGAAACGAGAAATGTTGGCCACAGATTGTGTGAAGATGGTGGGGGGGGGGGGGGATTGAGGGGGTGCAGGTTAGTACGATGAGCATGATTCAGAATGATGGAAGGAGAAGGGCTCCTATGAAGAATTGACCTAAGGGCCACCATCTACAGTGGCCTCGACGGGGACAGGACGGCGGCACCTTGTCAAAGGTCAGCCTTCCTACTCCCTCCACCCTTATTTTATTGAGGATTTGTCTTGTGTATATTGTGAACAAGAGGAATGACTCGGCATTTACGACTTGAGTGGTTAAGCGGGTTCATGGGTTAATAATCCTATGGGGGAAACAACACATCTATTTTCTGTGTTACATTGTGGCTTGTTGAGCTTGAAGCTGTTGTCCAGCCTGTGTCAAATATGATATTTTAGAGAAGTGGTCTGTATTAATGACCTCCAACTTGGTCAGTATTACAAAGGCCTCGGCTGTTATTTATTTATTTATATAACTACAAGTTATATTGGGTTTCTGATCAACCCGTCCTCTTAAAACTAACGTCACTTTTGGCTGGTATGCGCGGCACTATGGCCAAATTTGGACGTAATTTGAAATGAAATCGACTCACAAAAGTGGCGCACGGTTCCGTTTTCTGTTTGAGTCGTCCGGCTTACTCGGCCAGCTTAGAAGAGGATTCTTTCCATTAACATTTTTCATAACGTTTTGAAACTTTATGAGAATTTCCTGCCCACCTAACCTACCAGAGGACCCTTAACTTATTGTTGTTGAAAAAAAGCCCAAATTTATTTTCATTTTGTTTTCATTTCCAAATTACGTCCATATTCGGCCTTACGGGTAAACGGCCAAAAGCGACGCTATTTTTAAGAGGACAGGTGACAAGGAGTACATAGCCCTGTGTGTTTACATTCTTGTAAAGCCACTAGTACGCATAGCACTTCGGCCAGGTCCTTAATTTAACAGATAATATTAAGTAGGTAATTTCTAGGAAAATTTATAGGCTAATCTATCTAAATCTATAACAATTTAAACTTTTATAGTGTTAGTCCTTCAAAGATTCGTGGTAGTGACAGTTGAACAAGTTCTGGCATGATTGTTGTTGCTGTCTTGAACTTTCTCCAAAGCTGAAAATCATTGATGTGTTTTTGAAGTGAGGTTTCCATATTAGGACACAGTAGGCCAGATGGGACCACAACAGAGACTCGTACAGTTGAATATTCAACGTTGTTCGTTTCAGTCAAAGATTCGTTTAACTATTCTTAAGGATTGTTTTCATATTAACTGTGAGTCCCAGATGTTCAATGGCTGGTACATCATAACTCCTAGGTAATATTGACTTAAATTTACCAGAGAGCCACCATTTCTCCATAGTGCCCTCTACGGCAACAGGAAGCCGGCGGCTTGTCAAAGGTTCCCCTATGGTTCCTGAGAATTTTGTCTATCTGTATTTTGAGCGCGCAAACTGCTGCATTATGACATTAAAGGTAGTGTGATAATATGCACAACGTGTTTTGTAGCTAAGGTAAAGGTGACTTGTAATGTTTAGCAACAAGTCACCCTAGATTGTTTAGTGTGTTGACGACGACGTTTCGGTCCTGGACCATTCTCAAGTCGACTTGAGAATGGTCCAGGATGGACCGAAACGTCGTCATCCCTTCACCTGCTAGTGTGTGGCCTGGTCAAACTACTTCAGCCACGTTATTGTGACTCATCGCCTGCACTTAGTGTGTTAACGACTAGGGCGATGGAGTGGTCATATCAGGATGGCAATTGTGCAAATAAATGTGGAAGATAATTGTTTCCATCTTGTTTACTCTGCGATATGAAATGGTTTCACCTGTAAATGGTCCTTTTTGACAATGTAATCACTAGGCTTCTAACGTTGGTTTGGTGCTCAGAGACCATATACTGTACTTAAGAGGTTTTAAGCATGTTATTTATATAATTTAGGCCAATAAACAGCTAAATAAATTAATAATACACAGTACGTTTATCTAAGATTAGCTAAAGGTTTGTTTTTAGTGGAAGACCCTAATAAGATAATGTGTTTCTATGTAACTTTAAAAGAACATTGATGCTTAACCATAGCCTCATGAGTCGGAGACAAAAATGTACTCCGTTAGGCTATTGCAGTCTTATCAGTCTTGCCTACTCGCTATTGTTGATACAATCTTTAATTAATCTCCATTGCAATTTCACCATTTCCAGTGATTGGTTCCAGTGTTCTTGAAATTCATAATTGTATTTTCCTACTCGATTGTATTTGAAATAAACTGTTTATACTTACCCTGGTGCTACATAGCCTTCCCGGTTTGGTGCCTTATTTTAATAATTACTTATACTTGCCCTTAATATATGTAAAAAATATTTTTTCAGGAGTGTGGCACGTGTGGACAAGTGTTGGATCAGAGGAGTCAAGGTAAAGTGCTTATTTAACAACTAGTTCTGGGGAGGAGCGGGTGGAACTAGATGGACGTAGTCAACTTCACATTCTTGTTACACTAACACTGGTTTGTGCCTCGGAGAGGCTGCAGGATCCAATATGTTCAGTAGATCTTCGGTTTCAACTCCTTTTGACCATGTCGTAGCTCAGTCGATTACGGCAGCGTCTGGGATGCTCTCGGACGCAGGTTCGAATCCTCGTCCCGGCCCTTGTGGATTTGTACACTCTTGTTAGCAGGCTGAGAGCTTTTCTTTCCCATAGATTTATTTATAGAAGAGTTAGCAATAAGTCGGCTGGGTTTATTAACGTATTGTTTTTAGGCCCCATTTACATTATGCCGTTCAGTTTTGGTCGCCATACTAAAGAATGGACATAATTCACTAGAACACGTCAGTTAGGATGACAAAGTTAATCCCGCAAATTAGAAAGCTTCCATATGAAGAGATGTTGGAAAAACCTTAACGTGACATGATTGAAGTGTACAAGTGGATGAATGGGCATAACATGGGAGTTATTGATAAGGCTTTAAATGAAGATAAGTTTAGATTTAGGAAATACCTGGGTAAATACTGGTTTGGTAACTGGGTTGTGGATTTGCGGAACCAATTACTGGATCATGTGCAGACGACGAGTCACAATAATACCTGCGTTCACAGTTCATCCTCGTCGCCAATGTGGTGTTTGTGTGTTACTGAGGAAGTCTTGGTTGTAGGGTTGATGTAAAGTCATGACTTGGTTACTGACTTTAATACTTAATATGATTACATGACTAGTAGCTACCAAGCTTGGCGGGCGTCCTGAACGCTCTCTTGTTTACCTCCCCTCTCTGGCGTCCCAGCCGCCGCACATAGAAAACGGATGGTACCATTTTCTGTGAACATGACAATCCCCAGGCGAGGTGTGGAAAGAAAGTCCAGCCAGGGGCGTTCAATCTGTGCGCCAAGATGGCCGACCTTCGGGCGGGAATCTCCTCCACAACCAAATCTTTTATTGAGGAGTTGTTGCCAACCTACTTTTATCTGGCATGTATTATGCCAGTTTTCGCCTCGCATAATTTTTTCTCATTTGGAAATACAATATTATCTTCACTATAAATTACTACTATAGTGTGTCATTTCTGCTCACACTCATCTCTAAATAAAATGATTACAAATATTTCCAAAGACATAAACTGCCTCATCCAGCCCGCCTCTTCCCTCATTCCAAATCCAAAAACCCTCCAACTCCAACTCCAAGAGGAATTTCAAACTGCGAATACGTGCAGAGAACCAGAATTTGGCTCCAAAATATGGCTCAGGCCTCGAAATTGAGATGTTTGGGATATTTTGAAAACTGCAGGGGAGTTTGTGCAAAATGTGACACACTGCTGCTTTCAGGACTTGGCATATGTTGTGTATAAAAAGTCGTAATTTCAAACTGCGAATAAGTGCAGAGAGCCAGAATTTGGCTCCAAAGTATGGCTCAGGCGTCGAAATTTGGATATTTGGGATATTTTGAAAACTGCAGGGGGGGGGGGTTTGGGACAAATTTGACCAAACGCCGCTTTCAGTACTTGGTATATGTTGGGTATAAAAAAGTCGTAATTTCAAACTTCGAATACGTGCAGAGAGCCAGAATTTGGCTCCAAAATAAGTATCAGGCCTTAAAATTGGGATATTTGGGATATTTCGAAAACTGCCGGGGAGTTTGCGCATAATGTGACTCACTGCCACTTTCAGTACTTGGCAAATGTTGGGTATAAAACGTCGTAATATCAAACTGTGAATTCGTGCAGAGAGCCAAACGTTGGCTCCAAAATATGGCTCAGGTCTCGATATTGAGATGTTTGGGATATTTTGAAAACTGCAGGGGAGTTTGTGCGAAATGTGATTCACTGCCGCTTTCAGGACTTTGCATATGTTGGGTATAAAAAGTCGTAATTTCACACTGCGAATACGTGCAGAGAGCCAGAATTTGGCTCCAAAATAAGTATCAGGCCTTAAAATTGGGATATTTGGGATATTTCGAAAACTGCAGGGGAGTTTGCGCAAAATGTGACACACTGCCACTTTCAGTACTTGGTATATGTTGGGTATAAAAAAGTCGTAATTTCAAACTGCGAATACGTGCAGAGAGCCAGAATTTGGCTCCAAAATAAGTATCAGGCCTTAAAATTGGGATATTTGGGATATTTCGAAAACTGCAGGGGAGTTTGCGCATAATGTGACTCACTGCCACTTTCAGTACTTGGTATATGTTGGGTATAAAAAAGTCGTAATTTCAAACTGCGAATACGTGCAGAGAGCCAGAATTTGGCTCCAAAATAAGTATCAGGCCTTAAAATTGGGATATTTGGGATATTTCGAAAACTGCAGGGGAGTTTGCGCATAATGTGACTCACTGCCACTTTCAGTACTTGGCAAATGTTGGGTATAAAACGTCGTAATATCAAACTGTGAATTCGTGCAGAGAGCCAAACGTTGGCTCCAAAATATGGCTCAGGTCTCGATATTGAGATGTTTGGGATATTTTGAAAACTGCAGGGAGGTTTAGGACAAATGTGACCAAACGCCGCTTTCCGTACTTGGCATATGTTGGGTATAAAAAAGTCGCAATTTCAAACTGCGAATACGTGCAGAGAGCAAGAATTTGGCTCCAAAACATGGCTCAGGCCTCGAAATTGGGATATTTGGGATATTTTGAAAACTGCAGGGGAGTTTGTGCAAAATGTGACTCACTGCTGCTTTCAGTTCTTGGCATATGTTGGGTATAAAAAGTCGTTATTTCAAACTGCGAATACGTGCATAGAGCCAGAATTTGGCTCCAAAATAGTGCTCAGTCCTCGAAATTGGGATGTTTGGGATATTTTGAAAACCTCAGTGGGCTTTGGGACAAATATGACCAAACACCGCTTTCAGAACTTGGCATATGTTGTGTATAAAAAGTCGTAATTTCAAACTGCGAATACGTGCAGAGAGCCAGAACTTGGCTCCGAAATATAGCTCAGGCCTGAAAATTGGAATATTTGGGATATTTCGAAAACTGCAGGGGAGTTTGTGCGAAATGTGAATCACTGCCGCTTTCAGGACTTGGCATATGTTGGGTATAAAATGTCGTAATTTCAAACCACGAATACGTGCATAGAGCCAGAATTTGGCTCCAAAATACGGGTCAGGCCTCGAAATTGGGATGTTTGGAATATTTTGAAAACTGCAGGGGGGGTTTTGGACAATAGTGACCAAACGCCGCAATCAGTACTTGGCATATGTTGGGTATAAAAAAGTCGTAATTTCAAACTGCGAATACGTGCAGGGAGCCAGAATTTGGCTCCAAAATATGGCTCAGGCATCGAAATTGGGATATTCGTAATTTCAAACTGCGAATATGTGCAGAGAGCCAAACTTTGGCTCCAAAATATAGCTCATGCCTCGAAATTGGGATGTTTGGGATATTTTGAAAACTGCAGGGGAGTTTGTGCAAAATGTGACTTACTGCCGCTTTCAGGACTTGGCATATGTTGGGGAAAAAAGTCGTAATTTCAAACTGCGAATACGTGCAGAGAGCCAGAATTTGGCTCCAAAATATGGCTCAGGCCTCAAAATTGGGATGTTTGGGATATTTTGAAAACTGCAGGGGGGGTTTTGGACAAATGTGACCAAACGCCGCTTTCAGTACTTGGCATATGTTGGGTATAAAAAAGTGGTAATTTCAAACTGCGAATATGTGCAGAGAGCCAGAATTTGTCTCCAAAATATGGCTCAGGACTCGAAATTGGGATTTTTGGGATATTTTGAAAACTGCAGGGAGGTTTGGGACAAATTTGACCAAATGCCACTTTCAGTACTTGGCATATGTTGGGTAAAAAAAGTCGTAATTTCAAACTTCGAATACGTGCAGAGAGCCAGAATTTGACTCCAAAATATGGCTCAGGCCTCGATATTGGGATATTTGGGATATTTCGAAAACTGCAGGGGAGTTTGTGCGAAATGTGACTCACTGCCGCTTTCAGTACTTGGCATATTTTGGGTAAAAAAATCGTAATATCAAACTGCGAATACGTTCAGAGAGCCAGAATTTAGCTCCAAAACATGGCTCAGGCCTCGATATTGTGATGTTTGGGATATTTTGAAAACTGCAGGGAGGTTATGGACAAATGTAACCAAACGCCGCTTTCAGTACTTGGCATATGTTGGGTATAAAAAAATCTTATTTTCAAACTGCGAATACGTGCAGAGAGCCAGAATTTGGCTCCAAAATATAGCTCAGGCCTCAAAATTAGTATATTTGAGATATTTCGAAAACTGCAGGGGAGCTTGTGCGAAATGTGACTCACTGCCGCTTTCAGTACTTGGCATATGTTGGGTATAAAATTCCGTAATTTCAAACCGCGAATACGTGCATAGGGCCAGAATTTGGCTCCAAAATATGGCTCAGGCCTCGAAATTGGGATGTTTGGAATATTTTGAAAACTGCAGGGGGGGTTTTGGACAAATGTGACCAAACGCCACTTTCAGCACTTGGTATATTTTGGGTATAAAAAAGTTGTAATTTCAAACTGCGAATACGTGCAGAGAGCCAGAATTTGGCTCCAAAATACGGCTCAGGCCTCGAATTTGGGATATTTGGGATATTTTGAAAACTGCATGGGGGGTTTGGGACAAATGTGACCAAACGCCACTTTCAGCACTTGGTATATTTTGGGTATAAAAAAGTTGTAATTTCAAACTGCGAATACGTGCAGAGAGCCAGAATTTGGCTCCAAAATATGGCTCAGGCCTCGAATTTGGGATATTTGGGATATTTCGAAAACTGCAGGGGAGTTTGTGCAAAATGTGACTCACTGCCGCTTTCAGTACTTGGCATATGTTGGGTATAAAAAAGTTTTAATTTCGAACTGCGAATATGTGCAGAGAGCCAGAATTTGGCTCCAAAATATGGCTCAGGCCTCGAAATTGGGATGTTTGGGATATTTTGAAAAATGCCGTGTGGATTGAGACAAATGTGACCAATTGCCGCTTTCAGTACTTGGAATATGTTGGGTATAAAAAGTCGTAATTTCAAACTTCGAATACGTGCAGAGAGCCAGAATTTGTCTCCAAAATATGGCTCAGGACTCGAAATTGGGATTTTTGGGATATTTTGAAAACTGCAGGGAGGTTTGGGACAAATTTGACCAAATGCCACTTTCAGTACCTGGCATATGTTGGGTATAAAAAGTCGTAATTTCAAACTTCGAATACGCGCAGAGAGCCAGAATTTGGCTCCAAAATATAGTTCAGGCCTCTAAATTGGGATATTTGGGATATTTCGAAAACTGCGGGGGAGTTTTTGCAAAATGTGACTCACTGCCGCTTTCAGGACTTGGCATATGTTGGGTATAAAATGCCGTAATTTCAAACCGCGAATACGTGCATAGAGCCAGAATTTGGCTCCAAAATATGGCTCAGGCCTCGAAATTGGGATGTTTGGGATATTTTGAAAACTGCTGGGAGGTTTGGGACAAATGTGACCAAATGCCGCTTTCAGTACTTGGTATATGTTGGGTATAAAAAGTCGTAATTTCAAACTGCGAATACGTGCAGAGAGCCAGAATTTGGCACCAAAATATGGCTCAGGCCTCTTAATTGGGTTATTTGGGATATTTCGAAAACTGCAGGGGAGTTTGTGCAAAATGTTACTCACTGCCGCTTTCAGGACTTGGCATATGTTGGGTATAAAAAGTCGTAATTTCAAACTGCGAATACGTGCATAGAGGCAGAATTTGGCTCCAAAATACGGCTCAGGCCTCGAAATTGGGATGTTTGGGATATTTTGAAAACTGCAGGGGGGTTTTGGAAAAATATGACCAAACGCCGCTTTCAGAACTTGGCATATGTTGGGTATAAAAAGTCGTAATTTCAAACTGCGAATACGTGCGAAGAGCTTGTATTTGGCTCCAAAATATGGCTCAGGCCTCGAAATTGGGATGTTTGGGATATTTTGTAAACTGTAGGGAGGTTTGGGACAGATGTAACCAAACGCCGCTTTCAGTACTTGGCATATGTTGGGTATAAAAAGTCGTAATTTCAAACTGTGAATACGTGCAGAGATCCAGAATTTGGCTGTATAATATGGCTCAGGCCTCGAAATTAGGATATTTGAGATATTTTGAAAACTGCAGGGAGGTTTGGGACAAATGTGACCAAACATCGCTTTCAGTACTTGGAATGTGTTGGGTATATAAAGTCGTAATTTCAAACTGCGAATACGTGCAGAGAGCGAGAATTTGGCTCCACAATATGGCTCAGGCCTCGAAATTGGGATGTTTGGGATATTTTGAAAACTGCAGGGGGGGTTTCGGACATATGTGTCCAAACGGCGCTTTCATTACTTGGCATATGTTGGGTATAAAATAGTCGTAATTTCAAACTGAGAATACATGCAGAGAGCCAGAATTTGGCTCCAAAATATAGCTCAGGCCTCTAAATTGGGATGTTTAGGATATTTTGAAAACTGCAGTGGGGTTTGGGACAAATGTCACCAAACGCCGCTTTCAGTACTTCGCATATGTTGGGTATAAAAAAGTCGTAATTTCAAACTGAAAATACGTGCAGAGAGCCAGAATTTGGCTCCAAAATATAGCTCAGGCCTCGAAATTGGGATGTTTGGGATATTTTGAAAACTGCAAGAAGGATTGAGACAAATGTGACCAAACGCCGCTTTCAGTACTTGGTATATGTTGGGTATAAAAAAGTCGTAATTTCAATCTGCGAATACGTGCATAGAGCCAGAATTTGGCTCAAAAATATGGCTCAGGCCTCGAAATTGGGATGTTTGGGATATTTTGAAAACTGCAGGGAAGTTTGGGACAAATGTCACCAATCGCCGCTTTCAGTACTTGGCATATGTTGGGTATATAAAGTCGTAATTTCAAACGTCGAATACGTGCAGAGAGCCAGAATTTGGCTCCAAAATATAGCTCAGGCCTCGAAATTGGGATATTTGGGATGTTTCCAAAACTGCAGGGGAGTTTGTGCAAAATGTGACTCACTGCCGCTATCAAGACTTGGCATATCCTGGGTATAAAAAGTCGTAATTTCAAACTGCGTATACGTGCATAGAGCCAGAATTTGGCTCGAAAATACGGCTCAGGCCTCGAAATTGGGATGTTTAGGATATTTTGAAAACTGCAGGGAGGTTTGGGTCAAATGTCACCAAACGCCGCTTTCAGTACTTCGCATATGTTGGGTATAAAAAAGTCGTAATTTAAAACTGCGAATACGTGCAGAGAGCCAGAATTTGGCTCCAAAATATGGCTCAGGCCTCGAAATTGGAATATTTCGGATATTTTGAAAGCTGCAGGGGAGTTTGTGCAAAATATGACTCACTGCCGCTTTCAGTACTTGGCGTATGTTGGGTATAAAAAGTCGTAATTTCAAACTGCGAATACGTGCAGAGAGCCAGAATTTGGCTCGAAAGTATGGCTCAGGCCTCAAAATTGAGATGTTTGGGATATTTTGAAAACTGTAGTGGGGATTGGGACAAATGTGACCAACCGCCGCTTTGAGAACTTGGCATATGTTGGGTATAAAAAAGTGATGTGGAAAGCATGGGGGATTTTTTTTATATTGCAGAATGGTGACTGGGGCTAGTGCGTGATGCTTTCCTACTAATCCAGACCCACTCAGATGCACCTGCTATATTTAGATCAACAACACTGCTGATCTATGATTCATCCAGTGTCTAATGTCACTTATTGGAGAGATTTAGCAAGAGGTCAGCAGCAGATCAACTTTTTCTAAATACCATGTTGGCGATCACAGCAAACAATGAGGGTGAAAAAAAGTTCATTTGCTGAGAGATTGTAATTCAGTAGAACTCCATTCACACTGACTGATGCCAAAATCTAGTACATCCATATCAGCCTGGATAGCTCCAGGGAGCCTCTGGCTCTCGCCATGTAAATGATGTTTCATTACATTCATTTTTTTTTTTTACCCTGTCTGTAAGACATCGTTTTCTACAGATAAAATAATAACTATTTGGTATTTTTGAACATCATTCTCATAAATTTCTGCTCTGTTTAATTGAAGCCTTTTTATTTCTGCCATCCAACTATTATGAAGCTAAATGAGCTACGTAACAGCAATCCACGATTAGCAGAACTCACTACCAAACAGGTCAGTAGGAGGGATGAAGTTTGATGCAAATGACAGATAAGGACACACTTTAAAAGGATTCAGTATAAGTAGACAAATAAACACACAATTTAACAGGAGCATCTCTAAGCAGTAGCGTATATACTAAGCCTACAAACATAGGATTATGCCTAAACAGTAGGAGTGAGTGCTTCCAAAGACACAAAGCCAGTGTTCTAAACACTTATATTCGTCGAGCCCTTACCCACTGCTCAGAATGGAGCAACGTGAGTACGGAGTTTGAAAGTTAACTGAAGTGTTGGTGAACAATGGATATAGCAACAAAGAAATAAACGCGACAGAAGATACCTGGTTGATACCTGGTACCTGGTTGATGGGGTTCTGGGAGTTCTTCTACTCCCCAAGCCCGGCCCGAGGCCAGGCTCGACTTGTGAGAGTTTGGTCCACCAGGCTGTTGCTTGGAGCGGCCCGTAGGCCCACATACCCACCACAGCCCGGTTGGTCCGGCACTCCTTGGAGGAATAAATCTAGTTTCCTCTTGAAAATGTCCACGGTTGTTCCGGCAATATTTCTTATGCTTGCTGGGAGGACGTTGAACAACCGCGGACATGATGACACCTGGACCAGGTACAATCCTGAACCTAGAACAGAAACCACAACACCTCCAATAATATTATATTACAAATCGGATTTGGAAGGAAGGATTGGGCTACAGGAAGGATTGGTCAACAAGAAGGATTGGGCTACAGGAAAGATTGGGCTACAGGAAGGATTGAGCTACAGGAAGGATTGGTCTACAGGAAGGATTGGGCTACAAGAAGGATTGGGCTACAGGAAAGATTGGGCTACAGGAAGGATTGAGCTTCATCTCCAAATGTATATTTGCCAGATAATTTGGCACTAAAAACAAAACGCATATATTATTGTTTAGACTAAATCCGCTACTCATTACTTTCCTGAAGTTGTCGTATATACACTACAAAATCTGCGTGTAAATCACGAAAATTAACACGTGATGAAAATGTGACGATAGTGTCAGACCACGAAGGAAGAATTGAAACAGGAATTTCCTTAAGTATTTTCGTATTTAATAATACATCTTCAGAAGGGTGTTTCAATTCTTCCTTCGAGGTCTGACACAGTCACTACAGAACATGAATGTATTTCAAATCAAATCAAATGTTTATTTAGGTAAGGTACATACATACAAGAGATTTTACAAAGAGTGATGGATTTATAGATAGGGCTAGTACATACAATGCCTAAAGCCACTATTACGCAAAGCGTTTCGGGCATGAAACGTTGCAACAATGAATAATGAGAGCAATTATTATATGGATGGCGTAATAACAGGGGAACATTAGCGCCTCTGGTGGTCAGATGCTTAACTGTATTAGAGGTTGACAGTTTAGATATTATAGTGAAGTAAGGGTGAGTGGCGCGTCTGGGAGTCCCACTTCTTAACGTGTGGCTCAGTTGTCGACCAGCCGCCGCCTGGCAAGGGTCACGTTGATTACCAGTGTGCAAAAAATAAATGTGTTACAGATATCATTAATCAATCATAATAAAGAAAGCATTGTTCGAGGTGTGTACTTCATGTTGTTATTCGTTATTATTTTGTATATTTTATGTATTTAGACAAAATATAGAGGAGATTGTCAGGTGGCAGCCATAGGTGTTCCCGCTAGTTAAGTCATTAGGGCGCTTGTGGTGGCCTTAATAGCCATGCCAGTAGTTAGCCAGCAATCTTAAGGTTATCTTGAGATGATTTCGGGGCTTAGCGTCCCCGCGGCCCGGTCCTCGACCAGGCCTTCTTTTTCTTACACATCCCCAGGAAGCAGCCCATAGCAGCTGTCTAACTCCCAGGTACTTATTTACTGATAGGTAAACAGGGTCATCTGGGTGAAAGAAAGTGCCCATTTGTTTCAGTCTACACCGGGGATCGAACCCGGAACCTCAGGATTACGAATCCGAAGCGCTGTCCACTCGGCTGTCAGGTCCCTTAAAACAACCCAAAGAGAAATCTTCGACATATTTTGATGAAAATCTGAATGAAACGAGAAATTTTAGCCACAGATTGTGTGACGATGGTGGGGGGGGGGGATTGAGGGGGTGCAGGTTAGTACGATGAGCATGATTCAGGATGATGGAAGGAGAAGGGCTCCTATGATGAATTGACCTAAGGGCCACCATCTACAGTGGCCTCGACGGGGACAGGATGGCGGCACCTTGTCAAAGGTCAGCCTTCCTACTCCCTCCACCCTTATTTTATTGAGGATTTGTCTTGTGTATATTGTGAACAAGAGGAATGACTCTGCATTTACGACTTGAGTGGTTAAGCGGGTTCATGGGTTAATCCCCCCTATGGGGGAAACAACACATCTATTTTCTGTGTTACATTGTGGCTTGTTGAGCTTGAAGCTGTTGTCCAGCCTGTCTGTGTCAAATATGACATTTTAGAGAAGTGGTCTGTATTAATAGCCTCCAATTTGGTCAGTATTATAATTTTTTTTTTTAATTTGTAATACTGACAAAGTTGGAGGTTATAAATACAAAGCACTTCTCTAAAAGACTTTACAAAGTATAAAGCAATGCATTAAAATAGTATTACAAAGGCCTCGGCTGTTATTCATTTATTTATATATCTATAAGAAGTTACATTGGGTTTCTGAGAGTACATGGCATGATGTGTTTACATTCTTGTAAAGCCACTAGTACGCATAGCGCTTCGGGCAGGGCCTTAATCTAACAGATAATATTAAGAAGGTAATTTCTAGCAAAATTTATAGGCTAATCTATCAAAATCTATAACAATTTAAACATTTATAGTGTTAGTCCTTCAAAGATTCGTGGTAGTGACAGTTGAACAAGTTCTGGCATGATTGTTGTTGCTGTCTTGAACTTTCTCCAAAGCGGAAAATCATTGATATCTTTTTGAAGTGAAGTTTCCATATTAGGACAGTAGGCCAGATGGGACCACAACAGAGACTCGTACAGTTCAATATTCATTGTTGTTCGTTTCAGTCAAAGATTCGTTTAACTATTCTTAAGGATTGTTTTCATATTAACTGTGAGTCCCAGATGTTCAATGGCTGGTACATCATAACTCCTAGGTAATATTGACTTAAATTTACCAGAGGGCCACCATTTCTCCATAGTGCCCTCTACGGCAACAGGAAGCCGGCGGCTTGTCAAAGGTTCCCCTACGGTTCCTGAGGAGTTTGTCTATCTGTATTTTGAGCGCGCAAACTGCTGCATTATGACATTAAAGGTAGTTTGATAATATGCACAACGTGTCTTGTAGCTAAGGTAAAGGTGACTTGTAATGTTTAGCAACAAGCCACCCTAGATTGTTTAGTGTGTTGACGACGACATTTCGATCCTGGACCATTCTCAAGTCGACTTGAGAATGGTCCAGGACGGACCGAAACGTCGTCATCCCTTCACCTGCTAGTGTGTGGTCTGGTCAAACTACTTCAGCCACGTTATTGTGACTCATCGCCTGCACTTAGTGTGTTAACGACTGGGGCGATGGAGTGGTCATATCAGGATGGCAATTGTGCAAATAAATGTGGAAGATAATTGTTTCCATCTTGTTTACTCTGCGATATGAAATGGTTTCACCTGTAAATGGTAATTTTTGACAATGTAATCACTAGGCTTCTAACGTTGGTTTGGTGCTCAGAGACCATATACTGTACTTAAGAGGTTTTAAGCATGTTATTTATATAATTTAGGCCAATAAACAGCTAAATAAATTAATAATACACAGTACGTTTATCTAAGGTTAGCTAAAGGTTTGTTTGAGTGGAAGACCGTAATAAGATAATGTGTTTCTATGTAACTTTAAATGAACATTGATGCTTAACCATAGCCTCATGAGTCAGAGACAAAAATGTATTCCGTTAGGCTATTGCAGTCTTATCAGTCTTGCCTACTCACTATTGTTGATACAATCTGTAATTAATCTCCATTGCAATTTCACCTTTTCCAGTGATTGGTTCCAGTGTTCTTGAAATTCATAATTGTATTTTCCTACTCGATTGTATTTGAAATAAACTGTTTATACTTACCCTGGTGCTACATAGCCTTCCTGGTTTGGTGCCTTATTTTAATAATTACTTATACTTGCCCTTAATATATGTAAAAAATATTTTTTCAGGAGTGTGGCACGTGTGGACAAGTGTTGGATCAGAGGAGTCAAGGTAAAGTGCTTATTTAACAACTAGTTCTGGGGAGGAGCGGGTGGAACTAGATGGACGTAGTCAACTTCACATTCTTGTTACACTTACACTGGTTTGTGCCTCGGAGAGGCTGCAGGATCCAGTAAGTTCAGTAGAACTTCGGTTTCAACTCCTTTTGACCATGTCGTAGCTCAGTCGATTACGGCAGCGTCTGGGATGCTCTCGGACGCAGGTTCGAATCCTCATCCCGGCCCTTGTGGATTTGTACACTCTTGTTAACAGGCTGAGAGCTTTTCTTTCCCATAGATTTATTTATAGAAGAGTTAGCAATAAGTCGGGTGGGTTTATTAACGTATTGTTTTTAGGTCCCATTTAGATTATGCAGTTCAGTTTTGGTCGCCATGCTAAAGAATGGACATAATTCACTAGAACACGTCAGTTAGGATGACAAAGTTAATCCCGCAAATTAGAAAGCTTCTGTATGAAGAGATGTTGGAAAAACCTTAACGTGACATGACTGAAGTGTACAAGTAGTTAATGGGCATAACAAGGGAGTTATTGATAAGGCTTTAAATGAAGATAAGTTTAGATTTAGGAAATACCTGGGTAAATACTGGTTTGGTAACTGGGTTGTGAATTTGCGGAACAAATTACTGGATCATGTGCAGACGACGAGTCACAATAACGTGGCTGAAGTATGTTGACCAGACCACACACTAGAAGGTGAAAGGACAACGACGTTTCGGTCCGTCCTGGATCATTCTCAAGTCTATTGTGGATCATACTACTGGATCACTGGATCATAATAGGCATAGGAATCTTTGATTGGTTGAAGCTTAGGTTAGACGTATATGAATGAGTGTGGGTGGATATAAATAGGAAGTGCCACGTGCAGAACAATAGGCCATCTGCAGTTTCTTGACTTACGTTCTACTAGTTTACACTCAGAACGCGACTCTCCAATCAGCTTACATCTGTATCCTCAATTGCTGCTAGGTGATCAAGGGCAAACATTTAACCTTGAATGTTTAATCCGAACCAAATGATGGGTAGCAAAGATGTATGGTAAGGTAAAAGTTGGGTGGCGAGGCAAGTTTTGGGGTAGTGAAGACTTAGAATATTGTTCAATGTGGGTGACAAAGACTTGCTGTGAAGAGTAGGTAAAGAATAAATTGAGGGATAGGAGAATTACCTTAAGATTAGGCTTGGACTGGCTGGCATATGCATTATATATCATTAATGCATACGCCAGGGGGGGGGGATGGGGGAGATCTCCCCAAATGAGTGATCCCACTCATTTGGACTCTCGGACTCGCACCCTTTCTTGTCTTGATCTTTCTCTCTGCTCTTCTTCTCTTTACTTAGATTTCACGTGGCAGGTTCTTGATGACCTCCACGGAAGTGATCATTTCCCCATCCTTGTTTCCTTTTTCTCTTTTCGCCCTTCCCTCTCTTTGCCTAGGTGGCAGTTTGCTAAGGCGGACTGGACCCTATTTACCCTCAGTGCTGCTCTCTCTGACCTCTCCCTTCTGCCTCTCTCTCGCGCTCTCCTCCTTTTTCATGACACTGTCTTCAACGCTGCCCTCCGCTCTATCCCTCGCTCTTCCTCCCGGGGTCCACGGAAGTGCGTTCCCTGGTGGAATGCGAACTGTGCTCGGGCTGTCCGCTGTAAGCGTGCAGCCTGGAAGAGGCACCGCCGTAGGCAGACGACCGATTCTTTTCTTTTCTTTCGGAAAGCGAGTGCGGTGGCCCGTAGGGCCATCCGTACGGCTAAACGTGAATGTTGGGCATCTTATGTCTCAACAATTACGTCCGAAACTCCTCTGGCCCAGATCTGGAAGCGTATCCGCAAGATAGCGGGTAAATTCGTTCCCGATGTTTCACCGGTCCTTCACCTCCATGATACTCTTGTGGCGGACCCGTTGCAGGTCGCTTCCGAACTGGGTTCCCACTTTTCTTCTGTTAGCTCTGGTCTTCATCTTCCCCAATCTTCTCTTCTTCGTAAGCCTGTTCTTGAGTCTCGTCCTTTAGATTTCTGCACTCGTCTTCAACTTCCCTATAATGATCCCTTCTCTCTCTCTGAACTTCGTTCTGCCCTGGCCCTCTGCGGTTCTACGGCGGCGGGCTCCGATGGTATTCATTATGAGATGCTTCGCCATCTCCCTCCGTGCACGTCTCAGTATTTACTGAGTCTGTATAATCGGATCTGGGAGTCGTCGTCAGTCCCTGAGGACTGGCTCGATGCCGTTGTCCTCCCTATTCGCAAACCGGGGTCTCTGGGTACTTCCCCTAAGGACTTTTGCCCTATTGCTCTCACAAGTTGTGTCTGCAAACTCTTTGAACGTATGGTTAACGTTCGTCTGATGTGGTTCCTGGAACACCATCACCTCCTCTCCCCTTCTTAATTTGGTTTCCGCCAGTGCCGCAGCACGACAGATGTCCTGGTGAACTTGGAGGTCTATATTCGTACTGCTTTTGTTGCGAAGACCTCCGTTGTTGCCGTCCTTTTTGACCTGGAAAAGGCTTACGACACCACTTGGAGATATCATATTCTATCTCAACTTCATTCTTTTGGCCTTCGTGGTCGTCTCCCTCTCTTTCTCCGCAGCTTCCTCTCTCGTCGTTCCTTTCAGGTGCGCCTTGGTACCGCGCTCTCTGCCTCTTTTCAGCAATATGAAGGTGTGCCCCAGGGTAGTGTTCTGAGCACTACTCTTTTTCTGGTTGCCCTCAATGGTCTTCTTTCCTCTCTTCCTTCTGGTGTCTTCTCCGCTCTCTATGTCGATGATCTTACCCTTTGCTGTCAGGGTGATGATTCGCCTCTCCTTCAGCGCCGGCTTCAACTTGCAATTGATGCCGTGTCGTCTTGGGCCACGGATCATGGCTTCAAGTTCTCTACTTCTAAGACTTGTGCCATGACTTTTACTCGGAAACGGGTTGTTCTTCGTCCCTCTTTGTCACTTTATGATCATCCCCTTGAATACAAAGAATCCGCAAAGCTTTTGGGGTTATTCCTTGACACTCGTTTGTCTTGGTCTCCCCATATCTCTTACCTTCGTGTTGAGTGCTCTAAGGCCCTTACCCTCCTTCGGGTCTTGTCCCATACTTCTTGGGGAGCGGATAGGCGCACTCTCCTTGCTTTACATTCCTCTCTCGTCCTGTCTAAGCTTGATTATGGTTGCCCTGCTTACTCGTCTGCTTCTCCTACTCTTCGCCGTCTTGATGCTTTGCACCATACTGGGTTGCGCCTCAGTTCTGGTGCCTTTCGTTCGACTCCCATCCTTAGCCTGTATGTTGACGCTGGCTTCCTGTCTCTCCAGGACCGCCGTGATCGCTACTGTCTTCGCTATCTTGCGCGGTCCTTACAACATCCTTCCTCTCGCCTCTGTCGTGCTTTAACTTTTACCCCTCCTGCGGTTTCTGTTCCTCTTCATCAGCTCCCTCTTTCTGTCCGGTTATCTCGCCTGCAGGATTCTCTTTCCGTTCGTATTTCTAATGTTTCTCCTCGTGTTGTTCCTTCTTTGCCCCCGTGGCGAGTTCCTCTTCCGCGGTTTTGTACTTCCTTGACCCGTATCACTAAAGCTTTTACCCCTCTCACGGTTCTAAAACGCCTTTTCCTTGAGCACTTTTCTTCTCACTCCCGCTCCGTTTCTGTCTTCACCGATGGGTCTAAGTCGGCGGACGGTGTTGGCTACTCTGTTGTTTTTCCTGATCGCACTTATATGTGTCGCTTACCTCCGGAGACTAGCATCTTTACAGCGGAACTTTATGCGATTCTCTATGATCTTCGTCTCCTGCTTTCTCGTTGTCAGTCTTCCTTTGTGGTTGTTGTTGACTCTCGTAGTGCCCTCATGGCTCTCGGGTCCTTTAATCCGGTTCATCCAGTAGTTGTCGAGATCCAACATTGGCTGTTTCTTGTTCACAGTAAATTTAAGTCGGTTGAGTTTTGTTGGGTTCCCAGCCATATTGGTGTGTCTTTAAATGAGCGTGCGGATGCTGCCGCCAAGGAAGCTGTCCGCTCTTGTCCCATCTCTCGTAAAGGCGTTCCGTATTCCGACTTTTACCCGGTTATCCATTCCTTAGTCCTTACCCCGTTGGCAGGCTTCTTGGTTGTCTGTTTCTGGTAACAAGCTACGTACTCTTAAATGTTGTGTTTCCTTGTGGCCGTCCTCCTTCCACCGTAACCGGCGGTGGGAAACAGCTCTGGCGAGGTTGCGTAGTGGCCATACTCGCTTAACCCATGGTCACTTGATGGAGCGCAGCCCTGCTCCTTATTGTCCTAGTTGCATTGTCCCTCTTACGGACGTGCATGTCCTTCTTGAATGTCCTGACTTCCAGGACGAGCGTGTCTTGCTTTCCGACCGTCCCTCGCGGTCACTTGTCCCTCGATAGAATTCTTGGTGACTCGGATACTTTTGATATCGTTCGCCTTATGCGTTTTTGTTCTCGTATTGGCATCCTTGGTGATATTTAGCGCCCTCTGATTATTTTGCGCATTTGATGGTGCTACATAGCCTTCCCGGTTTGGTGCCTTCTTTTGATAATTACTTACTTCCTTATTCGTCAGCCTACTTCCAGCTGGAAATGTGGACGAGAGCACAGTTGACGGCCCATCAGGTTATCTTGAGGTGCTTCCGGGGCTTAGCGTCCCCACGGCTCGGTCCTAGACCAGGCCTCCTTTTTGTTACACATCACCAGGAAGCAGCCCCGTAGCAGCTGTAACTCCCAGGTACCTATTTACTGCTAGGTGAATAGGGGCATCAGGGTGTAAGAAACTCTGCCCATTTATTTCCGCCTCCACCGGGGATCGAACCCGGAACCTCAGGGCTACGAATCCCGAGCGCTGTCCACTCAGCTGTCAGGCGCCAACTGCGTCGGGGTCGAAGACAGCTCGCCAATATATGTCAAGGCACTCACTATTAGCATTAAGGCACACTCCTATTTTGTTTTCCTTAGTGTTGACTGTAGTGTGACTGCCACCATTCTAGTCCCAGACAGTTACGCTTAAATTCACTCTTTAACTCGTTAGAAACCTATTTGCTATTTTTTAATGGCTATTGTCGAACAGTTTTTCTTGACGTGGGCCTAAATTCTGACATCTCCTGTAGGTATGCAACAGAGCTCCCTGACGGCTGAGAGGACACTGCTCGGGATTCGTAGTCCTAAGGTTATGGGTTCGATCGCCCGGTGGAGGCGGAAACAAATGGACAGTTTCTTTCACCCTGATTCACCTGTTCATCTAGCAGTAAATAGGTACCTGGGAATTACAGCTGCTACGGGGCTGCTTGCTGAGGATGTATAACAAAAAGAAGGCCTGGTCAAGGACCGGGCCGCGGGGACGGTAAGCCTCGAAATCATCTCAAGATAACCTCAAGATGCTGATATATCTGAAGGTTCCTGATGCTGGGCGCATGCTTCAACTTATTCATTCATGCAAGCAGTAGAGAGAAGTTCCGTACTACATTTCGCACACAGCCATAACCACTCTACTTGGCCTAGTAAGCAAGGCCTAATTTACTTAACAGGCAGAATGATTTTCTTAATGTTCAAATAATTATTTCCAAATTATTTAATTCTAAATTAATTTTTCATTCCAAATACAAATTATTTGTATATTACGTACCTTAATTACCGACGTTATCGTGATAGGTTAGATTAGGAGAGTTAAGTCGCTTAAATTAGTTTGGCTCTGCTCGAATTGATTACACTCCCAAAAATTTTCATGTATAATGAAACTCTAAACCACATCATTTCATGTTTAAAAATGTATGAAAATTCAACTTTCAGGAAAATTCTGCTTGCTAGGCAACTCCCGCTATTAGGCACGACATATATACAAACAGAATAGATAATAACTGTACGGTTTATTTATCGTACACAGGTGGAACCTTCATGGGAATATGGATGGGTATATCATGGGTATATGTATCTACACCTTCATGAGTGTAGATGGATGAGTAGGAAAATGGGTCAAGCACGCGCACTGGGTCAAGCACGAACGCTGAGTCAAGTGCACACACACTTCCATCTGTTTACGTACATTCATTCACACAGGTGCTCAAATACAGAAAGAAAAAAACACCGATGGAAAACAAAGAATACACTTAGTTTCTCTCAGGGAGGCTCACATCCACACTGAAATCTCCGGCCATACTAGCGAGCTCCCTCGCTCCATCTCTCACTAACGTAACTATACATCTGCGTTATCAGCGGGAACTTCCAACAGGGCTCGTTATCTTGTCCCAGATCGCTGACCCGCCAAGGCAGATGCCAACTTGCCTCAACACTACACAAATTTCTGCTCATTTGTAGCACAGGGAACGTGAGGGGCGAATGTAACTCAAAGTCGCTGCACGATTTTTCTTAAGTCTCTTGAAGAGGGACTTAATAACATGAGGGATAAATAACATGAAAGTCCGCCCCCCCCCCCTTCTAACAAAAACAGTTAGTCTTAATGATCATAACTCACGCTCACCTTATAATCTCAAAAATTATAAGCTAACTCTGCAATTTATTTCTCCAAGGGTGCCCTACTACTTGAGGTTAATGTAATGTTGAGTTTGCTCAAATTATGCTCCATATTGCATATTATGTGTGTACTCCTGTGGTATATATATGTATTTCTTTTTAAATAATTAACCCGTCAACGTCAACTGTGGTGGTCAGTTTATCATTTTATTTTTACGTTGCCGTTGCCTGACGATGCCGGCTCTGTGGCGAGCAGTGGTGCCCTGACTTATGACAGTGTCCATGGTGCGCCCCTGGAGTTCCCTGATGACCTCCTCCGGCGTTACTTCGGGGGTTTTGGTACTGTTGTCAGCGTGCGGGTGAACACGCTCTCCTCGGGGCGGTATGCTGGGAGGCGTACAAACATTTGCACGTTGGGGATGCGCCTGCGGTCGGATATACCTTCTTCTGTCCGGCTTATGGGGTACTACGTCCGGGTGTATTATGCCCGGCAGCCTCGTACTGGTTTCCGGTGTGGCCTGTTGGGGCATCAGGCTGCCGGGTGCTCTGCGGCCCCTGCAGCTCCTGTCAACTTGTTCCGCGACGAGGATTTCCCGCCGCTCCCTCTGGCGGCAGTCTCCGGTGATGTTGATGAGGTGGTGCGCGTCCCGTCTGCTGCTGCAGCTTCCCCGGCGGCGCCTGCCATTCCTCCGGTGGGGGCGAGTGGCGACTTCTCGCCTCAAGAGTTCTACCATCTGGGTCCCCAGTTTGCAGGTGTTTGTTGCCCCGGTTCCAGATGTTATGGCGTCCCCGGTGGATGGACGAGACCCTTGGCAATGGGTGCTCTGGGAGGCGTTCAATGTGAGGTTCCCGCGGGCCAAGTTCCCGGGCAAGTATGTGCTCTGATTTCTTGTGTGTTTGCTCTGACATGCTGTGTGTCCTTCTGGCTGTTTGTTTGCCCTGTTCTATTATGTGCTTCTGCCTCTCCCTTTGTGCGTAGCTTTGCCGTGTGGCATATTAGTTTCTAGTGCTTGGCGTCACTCGTTTCGCGTTTTGGCTTAGCATTTCGCCTTTCCTGGCTTTGCGATTTCACCCTTCACGGGTACGCCGGGGCGCATCCGATCCCACGATCGTCGTTGCCCCTAACTCAACAACGACAACACCGTAGAGGGTCCCCTCCACCTGGACTAGGTACAGGGACCTTCTACAGTGTAAGTTATTTTTGGGGGATGTATTCGGTGTATGAGGAATTTCAGTGTTAAAGCATGCCTTCCGAGTGTGTGTGTGTGTGTGTGTGTGAGAGAGGCGTGGTTAAGTATTTTAGAAGTGTAGAGAGAAGTGTACCACTCACAGCTTTAAAATCTCTAATACAAACAGTTGTGCAATGCATTTTAATAGGAAACATTATCCACTAGGCACCATTGCGCAATTATATTACTTGATACTATATGGATTATGCAGAACTGCTTAGAATGATCTTTAACACCTGGCTATATTGGTCATGCCATGTTAAATTTGTGCACTCTGAATGCTCAAAGACCCTTTCTTTATTCAGTGTTGTCACATACCTCATGGGGGTGTGGATAGGCAAACACTGAACCAGTTAAACTTGCCTCGTAATACTTTCATAGCTCGGTAATTTGGAATCTGTTAAGCAGAATCTCCAAATAATTTTACCTTTAAAGTGAATTACTATTTGGGTTTAAAAGGTTCTACCGAATGAGTAAGTCGGATTAAATAGTCTAACACCAGAAATGTTATTCGGTTTGGTTGCCTAGAGCACATACAAACACTAGACATTACCAGGCAATCCAGGCTTCCTCTATACCTTACATTATGCTGTAAACATTGCCACAACCCTGTAATTTATTTATTTAAATGGCCACGGTGAGGCATACAAAACTGCAGATTATAATGTTGTTAGTTATCCACTGGGCTGAATGAAGTCCTTTGACACCTGTATCGTGCTTCAATTTACTCACTGGATCACCCTGTCACTGGACTCGTCTGTAGGAAGTATCTCAAATTATCTTGGATCATTAATAGATGACTTGGGGGGTAGAAGAGAGTTGCAGTGTTTGTCGTGGCCCTCAGTTGTTCCTGGTTTTAGAGTCGACTTAGTTTTCGAAATATTTTTGTTGGCCAGTGTTGAATTTTTTTGGAAGTGGGTATGTTTTTGTAAAGAGGGCAGGGAAAGGAGGGGGGGGGGGGGGTTCTCCGAGCTTGGATACACTTATCTAAATGATTACTATGAGACTACTGTATTACTATACACCAGAGATTTATACATTAGAATAACTACCTTCTTTTCCTTAAAGTCAAAAGGTCGGTTGATTTTTTGTTCTCGGGGTTTTGTTAGTATTGTTTTTTCACTGCATCACCCCTCCGTGGTGCCTCCTTGCCGTGGTGCCTCCTTGCCGTGGTGCCTCCGTGGTGCCTCCTTGCCGTGGTGAGGGGCTCACGTACACCTCCCAGGGACCGGTGTGGGTTGCCTTTGCCCCCCTCTCCTGCCCCCTCTTTGTGTGGTGTACGTGCGGAAGGGACCCACGTAGGGGCTTTGTGAGCCATCGGACCACCCGCTGGAGGGGTCGCCTGTGAGGGGCCGCCCTGAGTGGATGGTTGGGTGTCCAGGCTGGTGCGATAGGGGGACTGGGGTCTTAGCACCAGTGTGGGAGAATGAACGATGTAGTAGGACTCCCCTGTTGAAAAGGGGGAGCACCGTTGGGGCTTCCTACACTGGCCAGCGCTCGGCCTCCCTGGCTGCCCTGGTAGGTGGTATCCCTTGGTTCCAGGTCCCAAACTTTTGAAATTGTTTGCTGCATGGATGACGACACGACTTCTCTCACCCAGGCTCATGGTGTGTGCGACCAGGCCCGTGAGTCGGACCGTCCTGGAAAACCGGGATCTGTAGCCCCGGCTACAGGGCCCGGTTTAGACCCAGACCGGGCTCTTCCTCCCTGCTCCCCTCCCTCCTCTGTGGTTGTGTCGAGCCCCAAGCTTGCTGTGGTGACCGCCTCGTCCCCTTGCACGGCTCCATCTCTTATTGTGACTACTGCACCTTATGATCCGTCTCTCTCTAAAGGTTCTCATCGCTGTCCCCGCCACGGCCGCTCTCGTATGCTCCCTTCCCATACCGTGCTTTCTTTTGTCCTGCTACGTGGACTAAGTACTTTCACCTCCATCCTTTAGATTCGACTCCTCCTGACGATTTTTCCCTTCATAGGCATTTTGTAGATTCAGTAGATGTCTCTGTTACCTTCAACCCCACCTGTCTTGGTACCCGTTTCGTTGCTGCTCCTTCTCAGGATGCGGCCACCCACTTGGCCGCCTTATCCTGCATTGGTGAGACCTCTGTTCGGGTCTCCAAGAAAGCTCAGTTAAATGCCAGTGTTGGCACTATTCTCCTCCTGCACCATATTGTAACTGGTGTTAGGAATCTAAAAGACTGCCACGAGGATATCAAGCATAACCTCGAGGCCCAGGGTTATTCTGTCCTCCAGGTGGATACGTGTACTCGTCCCCCTCGTGGTAGTCGCCGTCAACCCCTCCGGGTTGTGAAGATTACCTTTGATGGTAGGACCCTTCCGCCCTCTGTCATTCTTGCTGGTGCCAGAAGCTCCGTCCAGGAGTATATTCCATCTCCTCGGCTCTGCAATAAGTGTTGGAGGTTTGGGCATGGTGCCCTCAAATGCTCTAGTCTTTTCTCCCTCTGTCCCATGTGTGGAGGCGAGGGTCACTCTAAGTTGGTGTGCACTTCCCCCCAGGCCCCCCGCTGCCTCAATTACGGTGAGGCCCACCTTACCTTCTCCCACACGTGTATACGTTACAAACTTGAGGCGGCCGTCCTAAACTTGAAGCACCGGGACCGTTTGTCTTTTCCTGAGGCTCGGCGCCAAGTTCATCGTCTCCCCTCTTTCGCTGGTGTCTCCTATGCTCGCGTGGTGCGCTCTTCCTCTCCTCGTCCTTCCCACCTTCCTCAGTCCTCACAACCGTTTCCAAGCCTTAGACCCGGACATGTCCACCACCACCACCACCTCCCCCGTTTCCTTCCTTTCTGTCCCGTAGGGTCCCCCTCCTGGTTCTCTGTTTAGGGTTTCCCTTCTTTCTACCCAGTCTGTCATGTCTCCTGTGTCTTCTTTCTCCTCTCCCTCTGGTCCTCCTTCCCTTCATTCTCCTCTGTCTCTTGGCTCTCCACGCCGCCTGACTGTGCCGGCCGATGTCCATCGCTCTCCTGGTGGTCGTGTTGTTCGCTCTCGCTCTTCTTCTCCTCCTATTGAGACGCTAGAGTCTGTTGCCAGTACATTGGTGCTGGGACGCCAGTCTCTTTGAGTCAGAAGCAGAAACCTGGCTCCTCTCTTTCCTCCTCCCTGGTAAGTATGAAGGCTTTGCTTTCTTCTTCGCCCCTATATCTGATTTTATCGTTCCTTCCCCTCCCGCTTTGGTGGTGGAGCCCCCTGTTCCAACTGTGGAGGTTTCTTTAGCCCCCGGTTCCGTCTCAGTTTCTGCCCTTGCTGAGGTGCACTCCCCCTCTTTCTGCCCCTCCTCCTCCTCTTCCTCTTCTCCTCCTCGAGACCTTGCTCGTCCACCTCTGGTCTGCCCTCCCACTCCTTTCCCTCCTTCTATGCTCAGTTTACCCATGCCCCCTAACCCTGACTTCACTGACCCTGATCCTGTGCTTCTTTAACGTGCTGTGTTCCTTTTTCACCTTTGTTTCTTTTTTGCTCTCTGTTGCTATCCTTTCTCTTTTTGTCAATGTATATTCTTCAATGGAACATCCGTGGATATTACGCCAATTTCCTTGACCTCCCACTTCTAATTTCACAGTTTTTGCCCCTTTGTGTCTGTCTCCAGGAGCCGATGCTTGGTGCTCGTCCTGGTCGCTTCCGTGGCCCCCCCCCCTCCCAGCTGTCGCTGGGGCCCATAACTCTTCTGCTCTCTTGATTTGCTCAGATGTTCCCTTCGTCCCCTTACTTTTTCCTCGCCTCTCCACTGTTCTGCTGACTGTGTCTTTGTGCTTAATGGTACACGGTTTGTTCCATTTATCTCCCCCCTGCTGTCCCACTTTCTCTTCCCCATTTTAAACACCTCCTGGACTCCTTGCCAGAGCCTGTGCTCCTGCTGGAAGATTTGAATTGTCGTCATGCCCTTTGGGGTGATGTGCTGACAAACACCCGGGGTCGCCTCCTTGAAACTTTCATCCTCTCTTCTTCCCTGTCCCTTTTGAATTCTCGTGAGCCCACTCATTTGGACTCTCGGACTCGCTCCATTTCCTGTCTCGATCTTTCTCTGTGCTCGTCATCCCTTTCCTTAGATTTCGGGTGACAGGTCCTTGATGACCTCCATGGCAGTGACCATTATCCTATCCTTGTTACCTTTTTCTCTTTTCACCCTCCTCTCTCCTTCCCTAGGTGGCGGTTTGCCGAGCCTGACTGGCGCCTCTTTACTCTCCGTGCTACTATTTCCGACCTCTCCATTCTGCCTCTCCCTCGCGCCCTCCTTCTTTTTCATGACATTGTCTTTGACGCTGCCCTCCGCTCTATTCCTCGCTCTTCCTCTCGGGGAACACAAAAGTGTGTTCCCTGGTCGAATGTGGACTGAGCTCAGGCTGTCCGCTGTAAGCGTGCAGCCTGGAAGAGACATTGCCGCCGGCAAACGGTTGAGTCTTTTGTTTTGTTTCGGAAGGCGAGTGCGGTGGCCCGTAGGACCACCCGTACAGCTAAATGTGCATCCTGGATGTCTTATGTCTCCACCGTTACGTCTGAAACTCCTCTACCACTGGTCTGGAAGCGTATCCGCAAGATAGCGGGTAAGTTCGTTCCCGATGTCTCGCTGGTCCTTCGCCTCCGTGGTGCTCTTGTGGCGGACCTGTTGCAGGTCGCGACCGAACTGGGTTCCCACTTTTCATCTGTTAGTTCTGGTTCTCATCTTCCCCAATCCTTCCTTTTTCGTAAGCCTATTCTTGAATCTCGTCCTTTAGATTTCTGTACTCATCTTTGCCTTCCTTATAATGATCCCCTCTCTCTCTCTCTCTCTCTCTGAGCTTCAGTCTGCCCTAGCTCTCTGCGGTTCTACGGTGGCGGGCTCCGAAGGCATTCATTATTCATTATGAAATGCTACGCCATCTCCCTCCGTGCACGTCTCAGTATTTACTGAGTCTGTACAATCAGGTCTGGGAGTCGTCGTCAGTCTCTGGGGACTGGCTCGATGCTGTTGTCCTCCCTATTTGGAAACTAGGGCCTCTCAGGTCATTCCCCAAGGACTTCCGCCCTATTGCCCTCACGAGTTGTCTCCAAGCTCTTTGAATGTATGGTTAACGTTCGTTTGATGTGGTTCTTAGAACACTATCACCACCTCTCCCCTTCTCAATTTGGTTTTCGCAAGTGCCGCAGCACAACGGATATCCTGGTAAACTTGGAGGTCTATATTCGTACTGCTGTTCCTGCGAAGACCTCCGTTGTTGCCGTCCTTTTTGACCTGGAAAAGACTTAGACATTACCTGGCGGTATCATATTCTGTCTCAACTTCATTCTTTTGGCCTATGTGGGAATCTCCCTCTCTTCCTCCAGAGTTTCCTCTCTCGTCGTTCCTTTCGTGTGCAGCTTGGTTCCACTCTCTCTGCCTCTTTTAGGCAGTATGAGGGTGTACCCCAGGGTAGTGTTCTGAGCACTACTCTTTTTCTAGTTACCAAATTTTAAGTTTCTTTTTATACCCAACATATGCCAAGTACTGAAAGCGGCAGTAAGTCACATTTTGCACAAACTCCCCTGCAAATTTTCAAAATATCGCAAACATCCCAATTTCGAGGCCTGAGCCATATTTTGGAGCCAAATTCTGGCTCTCTACACGTATTCGCAGTTTGAAATTACGACTTTTTATACCCAACATATGCCAAGTACTGAGAGAGGCATTTGATCACACTTGTCCCAAACCTCCCTGCAGTTTTCAAAATATCCCAAACATCCCAATTTCGAGGCCTGAGCCATATTTTGGAGCCAAATTCTGGCTCTCTGCACGAATTCGCAGTTTAATATTAAGCCTTTTTTATGCCCAACATATGCGAAGTAATGAAAGCGGCGTTTGGTCACATTTGTCCCAAACCTCCCTTCAGTTTTCAAAATATCCCAAACATCCCAATATCGAGGCCTGAGCCATATTTTGAAACCAAATTCTGGCTCTCTGCACGTATTCGCAGTTTGATATTACGACTTTTTATACCCAACATATGCCAAGTACTGAAAGCGGCAGTGAGTCACATTTTGCGCAAAACTCCCCTGCAGTTTTCAAAATACCCCAAACATCCCAATTTCGAGGCCTGAGCGATATTTTGGAGCCAAATTCTAGCTCATTGCACGTATTCGCAGTTTGAAAATACGACTTTTTATACCCAACATATGCAAAGTACTGAAAGCGGCAGTGAGCCACATTTTGCACAAACCCCCCCTGCAGTTTTCAAAATATCCCAAATATCCCAATTTTGAGGCCTGAGCCATATTTTGGAGCCAAATTCTGGCTCTCTGCACGTAATCGCTGTTTGAAATTACGACTTTTTATACCCAACATATGCCAAGTACTAAAAGCGGCATTTGGTCACATTTGTCCCAAACCTCCCTGCAGTTTTCAAAATATCCCAAACATCCCAATTTCGAGGCCTGAGCCATATTTTGGAGCCAAATTCTGGCTCTCTGCACGTATTCGCAGTTTGAAATTACGACTTTTTTATACCCAACATATGCGAAGTACTGAAATCGGCGTTTGGTCACATTTGCCCCAAACCTCCCTGCAGTTTTCAAAATATCCCAAACATCCTTATTTCGAGGCCTGAGCCATATTTTTGAAGCCAAATTCCTGGCTCTCTGCACGTATTCGCGGTTTGATATTACGACTTTTTATACAAAACATATGCCAAGTACTGAAAGCGGCAGTGAGTCACATTTTGCACAAACTCCCCTGCAGTTTTCAAAATATTCCAAATATCCCAATTTCGAGGCCTGAGCCATATTTTGGAGCCAAATTCTGGCTCTCTGCACGTATTTGCAGTTTGATATTACGACTTTTTTATACCCAACATATGGGAAGTACTGAAAGCGGCGTTTGGTCACATTTGTCCCAAACCTCCCTGCAGTTTCAAAATATCCAAAATATCCCAATTTCGAGGCGTGAGCCATATTTTGGAGCCAAATTCTGGCTCTCTGCACGTATTCGCAGTTTGAAATTACGACTTTTTTATGCCCAACATATGCGAAGTACTGAAAGCGGCGTTTGGTCACATTTGTCCCAAACCTCCCTGCAGTTTTCAAAATAACCCAAACATCCCAATTTCGAGGCCTGAGCCATATTTTGGAGCCAAATTCTGGCTCTCTGCACGTATTCGAAGTTTGAAATTGCGACTTTTTTATACCCAACATATGCCAAGTATTGAAAGCGGCGTTTGGTCATATTTGTCCCAAATTGGGATGTTTGCAATATTTTGAAAACTGCAGGGGAGTTTGTGCAAAATGTGACTCACTGCCTCGTCCAGTACTTGGCATATGTTGGGTATAAAAATTCGTTATATCAAACTGCGAATACGTGCAGAGAGCCAGAATTTGGCTCAAAAATATGGCTCAGGCCTCGAAATTGAGATATTTGGGATATTTTGAAAACTGCAGGGAGGTTTGGGACAAATGTGACCAAACGCCGCTTTCAGTACTTGGCATATGTAGGGTATAAAAAGTCCCAATTTCAAACTTCGAATATGTGCAGAGAGCCAGAATTTGGCTCCAAAATATGGCTCAGGCCTCGATATTAGGATGTTTGAGATATTTTGAAAACTGCAGGGGAGTTTGTGCAAAATGTGATTCACTGCCTCTTTCATTACTTGGCATAAGTTGGGTATAAAAAGTCGTAATTTCAAACTGTGAATACGTGCAGAGAGCCAGAATTTGGCTCCAAAATATGGCTCAGGCCTCGAAATTGGGATGTTTGGGATATTTTGAAAACTGAAGGGGGGATTGGGACAAATGTGACTAAACACCGCTTACAGTACTTGGCATATGTTTGGGTATAAAAGAGTCGTTATTTCAAACTGTGAATAAGTGCAGAGAGCCAGAATTTGGCTCCAAAATATGGCTCAGGCCTCGAAATTGGGATATTTGGGATATTTTGAAAACTGCAGGGGAGTTTGTGCAAAATGTGACTCACTGCCGCTTTCAGTACTTGGCATATGCTGGCTATAAAAAGTCGTAATATCGAAACTGCGAATACGTGCAGAGAGCCAGAATTTGGCTATAAAATATAGCTCAGGCCTCGAAATTGGGATATTTGGGATATTTTGAAAACTGCAGGGAGGTTTGGGACAAATGTGACCAAACTGCCGCTTTCAGTACTTGGCATATTTTGGGTATAAAAAGTCGTAATTATCAACTGCGAATACGTGCAGAGAGCCATGAATTTGGCTCCTAAAATATAGGCTCAGGCCTCGAAATTGGGATATTTGGGATATTTTGAAAATGGCAGGGAGGATTGGGACAAATGTGACCAAACGCCGCATTCAGTACTTGGCATATGTTGGGTATAAAAAGTCGTAATTTCAAACTGCGAATACGTGCAGAGAGCCGAATTTGGCTCCAAAATATGGCTCAGGCCTCGAAATTGGGAATGTTTGGGATATTTTGAAAACGGCAGGGGGAGATTTGGGTACAATGTGACCAACGCCCACATTCAGTACTTGGCATATGTTGGGTATAAAAAGTCGTAATTGTTCAAACTGCGAATACGTGCAGAGAGCCAGAATTTGGCTCCAAAATATGGCTCAGGCCTCGAAATTGGAATGTTTTTTGGGATATTTTGAAAACTGCAGGGAGTTTGGCAAATGTGGCTCAATGCCCTCTTTCAGTACTTGGCATATGTTGGGTATAAAAGTCGTAATTTTTAAACCTGCGAATACGTGCAGAGAGCCAAAATTTGGCTCCAAAATATGGCTCAGGCTCGAAATTTGAGATATATGGGATATTTTGAAAACTGCAAGGAAGTTTTGAGGACAAATGTGACCAAACGCCGCTTTCAGTACTTTGCATATGTTGGGTATAAAAGTCGGAATTTCAAACTCGCGGAATAAGTGCAGAGAGCCAGAATTTTGCTCCAAAATATGGCTCTAGGCCTCGAAAATTGGGATATTTTGGATATTTCGAAGACTGCAGGGGGAGTTTGTGCAAAATGTGACTCCACTGCCGCTTTCAGTACTTGCATATGTTGGGTATAAAAGTCGTAATATCGAAATGCGAATACGTGCAGAGAGCCAGAATTTGTCTATAAAATATAGCTCAGGCCTCGAAATTGGGATATTTGGGATATTTTAAAAACTGCGGGTGGTTTGGGACAAAATGTACCAAACGCCGCTTTCCAGAACTTGGCAAATGTTTGGGTATAAAAAGTCGTAATTTCAAAGTGCGAATACGGTGCAGAGAGCCAGAATTTGGCCTCAAAATGTGAATCAGGCCATAAAATTGGGATGTTTGGGATATTTTAAAAACTGCGGGTGGGTTTGGGACAAATATGACCAAACGCCGCTTTCAGAACTTGGCAAATGTTGGGTATAAAAAGTCGTAATTTCAAAGTGCGAATACGTGCAGAGAGCCAGAATTTGGCTCCAAAATGTGAATCAGGCCATAAAATTGGGATGTTGGGATATTTGGAAAACTGAAGGGGGGATTGGGCTAAATGTGACCAAACGCCGTTTTCAAGACTTGTCATATGTTGGGTATAAAAAAGTCGCAATTTTAAACTGCGAATATGTGCAGAGAGCCAGAATTTGGCTCCAAAATACGGCTCAGGCCTCGATATTGGGATATTTAGGATATTTCGAAAACTGAAGGGGGGTTTGGGACAAATGTGACCAAACGCCGCATTCAGTACTTGGCATATGTTGGGTATAAAAAAGTCGAAATTTCAAACTGCGAATACGTGCAGAGAGCCAGAATTTGGCTCCAAAATATGGCTCAGGCCTCGAAATTGGGATGTTTGGGATATTTTGAAAACTGCAGGGGAATTTGTGCAAAATGTGACTGCCGCTTAAGTACTTGGCATATGTTGGGTATAAAAAGTCGTAATATCAAACTGCGAATACGTGCAGAGATCCAGAATTTGGCTCCAAAATATGGCTCAGGCCTCGAAATTGGAATGTTTGGGATATTTTAAAACTGCAGGGTGGTTAGGGACAAATGTGACCAACGCCGTTTTCAGTACTTGGCATATGTTGGGTATAAAAAAGTCGTAATTTCAAACTGCGAATACGTGCAGAGAGCCAAAATTTGGCTCCAAAATATGGCTCAGTCCTTGAAACTGGGATGTTTGGGATATTTTGAAAAACTGCAGGGGGGTTGGGACAAATGTGACCAAACGCCGCCTTTCAGTACTTGGCATATGTTGGGTATAAATAGTCGATATTTTCAAACTGCGAATACGTGCAGAGAGCCAGAAATTGTCTATAAAATATGGGCTCAGGCCTCGAAATTGGGATATTTGGGGATTTTTCGAAAACTGCAGAGGGAGTTTGTGCAAAATGTGACTCACTGCCGCTTTCAGGACTTGGCATATGTTGGGTTATAAAAAGTCATAATTTCAAACTGCGAATACGTGCAGTGAGCCAGAATTTTGCTCAAAAATATAGCTCAGGCCTCGAAATTGGGATGTTTGGGATATTTTGAAAACTGCAGGGGGGGTTTTGGACAAATGTGACCAAACGCCGCTAGATCAGTACTTGGCATATGTTGGGTATAAAAAGGTTGAGAATTTCAAACTGCGAATACGTGGCAGGAGAGCCAGAATTTGGCTCCAAATATGGCTCAGGCCTCGAAATTGGATATTTAGGATATTTCGAATACTGCAGGGGAGTTTGTTCGAAATGTGACTCACTGCCGCTTTCAGGACTCGGCATATGTTCTGTATAAAATGTCGTAATTTCAAACCGCGAATACGTGCATAGAGCCAGAATTTGGCTCCAAAATATTGCTTGAGGCCTCGAATTGGGATATTTGGGATTATTTCGAAAACTGCGGGGGGGTTTGGGACAAATGTGACCCACGCATTGGCATATGTTGGGTATAAAAAGTCGTAAATTTTAAACTGCGAGTATGTGCAGAGAGCAGAATTTTGCTCCAAAATATGGCTCAGGCCTCGAAATTGGGATTGTTTGGGGATATTTTGAAACTGCTGGGGGGTTTGGGAGCAAATGTGACCAACGCCGCTTTCAGTAGCTTGCCATGATGTTGGGTATAACAAAGTCGCAATTTCAAACTGCGAATACGTGCAGAAAGCCAGAATTTGGCTCCAAATATGGCTCAGGCCTCGAAAATTGGGATATTTGGGATATTGCGAAAAGGCAGGGGAGTTTAGTGCAAAAATGTGACTCACTGCCGCTTTCAGTACTTGGCATATGTTGGGTTATAAAAAGTCGTAATATCGAAATGCTGATAATACGTGCAGAGAGCCAGAATTTGTCTATAAAATATAGCTCAGGCCTCAAAATTGGGATATTTGGGATATTTTGAAAACTGCAGGGAGGTTTGGGACAAATGTGACCAAACGCCGCTTTCAGTACTTGGCATATGTTGGGTATAAAAAGTAGTAATTTCAAACTGCGAGTACGTGCAGGAGAGCCCGAATTTGGGTCCCAAAATATGGCTCAGGCTTCGAAATTGGGATATTTAGGATATTTCGAAAACTGCAGAGGAGTTTGTGCAAAAATGTGACTCACTGCCACTTTCAGGACTTGGCAAATGTTGGGTATAAAAAGTCGCTAATTTTAAACTGCGAATCACATGCATAGAGCCAGAAATTTGGCTCTAAAATATGGGCTCAGGCCTCGAACATTGGATGTTTGGGATAATTTAAAAACTGCGGGTGGGGTTTTGGGACAAATATGACCAAACGCCGCTTTCAGAACATTGCAATATGTTGGGTATAAAAGTCGTAATTTCAAATGCGAATACGTGCAGAGAGTACAGAATTTTTTTTTGGCTCCAAAATGTGAATCAGGCCATAAATTGGGATTTTGGGATATTTGGAAAACTGAAGGGGGATTGGGCTAAATGTGACCAAACGCCGTTTTCAAGACTGTCATATGTTGGGTATAAAAAAGTCGCATTTTAAACTGCGAATATGTGCATAGAGCCAGAATTTAGCTCCAAATACCGCTCAGGCCTCGATTTATGGGATATTTTAGGATATTTCGAAAACTGAAGGGGGGTTTGGGACAAATGTGACCAAACGCCGCATTCAGTACTTGGCATATGTTGGGTATAAAAAAGTCGAAATTTCAAACTGCGAATACGTGCAGAGAGCCAGAATTTGGCTCCAAAATATGGCTCAGGCCTCGAAATTGGGATGTTTGGGATATTTTGAAAACTGCAGGGGAATTTGTGCAAAATGTGACTAACTGCCGCTTTAAGTACTTGGCATATGTTGGGTATAAAAAGTCGTAATATCAAACTGCGAATACGTGCAGAGATCCAGAATTTGGCTCCAAAATATGGCTCAGGCCTCGAAATTGGAATGTTTGGGATATTTTAAAACTGCAGGGTGGGTTAGGGACAAATGTGACCAAACGCCGTTTTCAGTACTTGGCATATGTTGGGTATAAAAAAGTCGTAATTTCAAACTGCGAATACGTGCAGAGAGCCAAAATTTGGCTCCAAAATATGGCTCAGTCCTTGAAACTGGGATGTTTGGGATATTTTGAAAACTGCAGGGGGGTTTGGGACAAATGTGACCAAACGCCGCTTTCAGTACTTGGCATATGTTGGGTATAAAATAGTCGATATTTCAAACTGCGAATACGTGCAGAGAGCCAGAAAATTGTCTATAAAATATGGCTCAGGCCTCGAAATTGGGATATTTGGGATTTTCGAAAAAACTGCAGGGATTTGTGCAAAATGTGACTCACTGCCGCTTTCAGGACTTGGCATATGTTGGTATAAAAAAGTCATAATTTCAAACTGCGAATACGTGGCAGTGAGCCAGAATTTTGCTCAAAAATATAGCTCAGGCCTCGAAATTGGGGATGTTTGGGATTGTTGAAAACTGCAGGGGGGGTTTTGACAAATGTGACCAAACGCCGCAGATCAGTACTTGGCATATGTTGGGTGATAAAAATAGTTGAAAATTTCAAACTGCGAATACGTGGCAGAGAGCCAGAATTTGCTCCAAAATATGGCTCAGGCCTCAAAATTGGGATATTTAGGATATTTCTAATACTGCAGGGGGAGTTTGTTCGAAATGTGACTCACTGCCGCTTTCAGGACTCGGCTATGTTCTGTATAAAATGTCGTAATTTCAAAACCGGCGAATACGTGCATAGAGCCAGAATTTGCTCCAAAATATTGCTGGAGGCCTCGAAATTGGGATATTTGGGATATTTCGAAAACTGCGGGGGGGTTTTGGGGACAAGATGTGACCAAACGCATTGGCATATGTTGGGTATAAAAAGTCGTAATTTTAAACTGCGAGTATGTGCTAGAGAGCCAGAATTTTGCTCCAAAATATGGCTCAGGCCTCGAAATTGGATGTTTGGGATATTTTGAAAAACTGCTGGGGGGGTTTGGACAAATGTGACCAAACCGCCGCTTTCAGTACTTGCCATATGTTGGGTATAAAAAAGTCGCATTTCAAACTGCAAATGACGTGCAGAAAGCCAGAATTTGGCTCCAAAATATGGCTCAGGCCTCGAAATTGGGATATTTGGGATATTTCGAAAACGGCAGGGGAGTTTGTGGCAAAATGTGACTCACTGCCGCTTTCAGTACTTGGCATATGTTGGGTATAAAAAGTCGTATATCGAAATGCGAATACGTGCAGAGAGCCAGAATTTGTCTATAAAATATAGCTCAGGCCTCAAATTGGGATATTTGGGATATTTGAAAACTGCAGGGAGGTTTGGGACAAATGTGACAAACGCCGCTTTCAGTACTTGGCATATGTTGGGTATAAAAAGTAGTAATTTCAAAACTGCGAGTACGTGCAGAGAGCCAGAATTTTGGGTCCAAAAATATGGCTCAGGCTTCGAAATTGGGATATTTAGGATATTTCGAAAACTGCAGAGGAGTTTGTGCAAATGTGACTCACTGCCACTTTCAGGACTTGGCAAATGTTGGGTATAAAAGTCGTAATTTTAAACTGCTAATACATGCATAGAGCCAGAATTTGGCTCTAAAATATGGCTCAGGCCTCGATATTGCGATGTTTGGGATATTTTAAAAACTGCGGGTGGGTTTGGACAAATATGACCAAACGCCGCTTTCAGAACTTGCATATGTGGGGTATAAAAAGTCGTAATTTCAAAGTGCGAATACGTGCTGGAGAGCCAGAATTGGCTCCAAAATGTGAATCAGGCTATAAAATTGGGATGTTTGGGATATTTGGAAAACTGAAGGGGGTATTGGGCTAAATGTGACCAAACGCCGTTTTCCAAGGACTTGTCATATGTTGGGTATAAAAAAGTCGCAATTTTAAACTGCGAATATGTGCAGAGAGCCAGAATTTGGCTCCAAAATACGGCTGAGGCCTCGATATTGGGATATTTAGGATATTTCGAAAACTGAAGGGGGGGTTTGGGACAAATGTGACCAAACGCCGCATTCAGTACTTGGCATATGTTGGGTATAAAAAAGTCGAAATTTCAACTGCGAATACGTGCAGAGAGCCAGAATTTGGCTCCAAAAATATGGCTCAGGCCTCGAAATTGGATGTTTGGGATATTTTGAAAACTGCAGGGGAATTTGTGCAAAATGTGACTAACTGCCGCTTTAAGTACTTGGCATATGTTGGGTATAAAAAGTCGTAATATCAAACTGCGAATACGTGCAGAGATCCAGAATTTGGCTCCAAAATATGGCTCAGGCCTCGAAATTGGAATGTTTGGGATATTTTGAAAACTGCAGGGTGGGTTAGGGACAAATGTGACCAAACGCCGTTTTCAGTACTTGGCATATGTTGGGTATAAAAAAGTCGTAATTTCAAACTGCGAATACGTGCAGAGACCAAAATTTGGCTCCAAAATATGGCTCAGTCCTTGAAACTGGGATGTTTGGGATATTTTGAAAACTGCAGGGGGGTTTGGGACAAATGTGACCAAACGCCGCTTTCAGTACTTGGCATATGTTGGGTATAAAATAGTCGATATTTCAAACTGCGAATACGTGCAGAGAGCCAGAAATTGTCTATAAAATATGCTCAGGCCTCGAAATTGGGATATTTGGGATTTTTCGAAAACTGCAGGGGAGTTTGTGCAAAATGTGACTCACTGCCGCTTTCAGGACTTGGCATATGTTGGGTATAAAAAGTCATAATTTCAAACTGCGAATACGTGCAGTGAGCCAGAATTTTGCTCAAAAATATAGCTCAGGCCTCGAAATTGGGATGTTTGGGATATTTTGAAAACTGCAGGGGGGGTTTGGACAAATGTGACCAAACGCCGCAGATCAGTACTTGGCATATGTTGGGTATAAAAAAGTTGAAATTTCAAACTGCGAATACGTGCAGAGAGCCAGAATTTGGCTCCAAAATATGGCTCAGGCCTCGAAATTGGGATATTTAGGATATTTCGAATACTGCAGGGGAGTTTGTTCGAAATGTGACTCACTGCCGCTTTCAGGACTCGGCATATGTTCTGTATAAAATGTCGTAATTTCAAACCGCGAATACGTGCATAGAGCCAGAATTTGGCTCCAAAATATTGCTGAGGCCTCGAAATTGGGATATTTGGGATATTTGAAAACTGCGGGGGGGTTTGGGACAAATGTGACCAAACGCATTGGCATATGTTGGGTATAAAAAGTCGTAATTTTAAACTGCGAGTATGTGCAGAGAGCCAGAATTTTGCTCCAAAATATGGCTCAGGCCTCGAAATTGGGATGTTTGGGATATTTTGAAAACTGCGGGGGGTTTGGGACAAATGTGACCAAACGCCGCTTTCAGTACTTGCCATATGTTGGGTATAAAAAAGTCGCAATTTCAAACTGCGAATACGTGCAGAAAGCCAGAATTTGGCTCCAAAATATGGCTCAGGCCTCGAAATTGGGATATTTGGGATATTTCGAAAACGGCAGGGGAGTTTGGTGCAAAATGTGACTCACTGCCGCTTTCAGTACTTGGCATATGTTGGGTATAAAAAGTCGTAATATCGAAATGCGAATACGTGCAGAGAGCCAGAATTTGTCTATAAAATATAGCTCAGGCCTCAAAATTGGGATATTTGGGATATTTTGAAAACTGCAGGGAGGTTTGGGACAAATGTGACCAAACGCCGCTTTCAGTACTTGGCATATGTTGGGTATAAAAAGTAGTAATTTCAAACTGCGAGTACGTGCAGAGAGCCAGAATTTGGGTCCAAAATATGGCTCAGGCTTCGAAATTGGGATATTTAGGATATTTCGAAAACTGCAGAGGAGTTTGTGCAAAATGTGACTCACTGCCACTTTCAGGACTTGGCAAATGTTGGGTATAAAAAGTCGTAATTTTAAACTGCTAATACATGCATAGAGCCAGAATTTGGCTCTAAAATATGGCTCAGGCCTCGAAATTGGGATGTTTGGGATATTTTAAAAACTGCGGGTGGGTTTGGGACAAATATGACCAAACGCCGCTTTCAGAACTTGGCATATGTTGGGTATAAAAAGTCGTAATTTCAAAGTGCGAATACGTGCAGAGAGCCAGAATTGGCTCCAAAATGTGAATCAGGCCATAAAATTGGGATGTTTGGGATATTTGGAAAACTGAAGGGGGGATTGGGCTAAATGTGACCAAACGCGTTTTCAAGACTTGTCATATGTTGGGTATAAAAAAGTCGCAATTTTAAACTGCGAATATGTGCAGAGAGCCAGAATTTGGCTCCAAAATACGGCTCAGGCCTCGATATTGGGATATTTAGGATATTTCGAAAACTGAAGGGGGTTTGGGACAAATGTGACCAAACGCCGCATTCAGTACTTGGCATATGTTGGGTATAAAAAAGTCGAAATTTCAAACTGCGAATACGTGCAGAGAGCCAGAATTTGGCTCCAAAATATGGCTCAGGCCTCGAAATTGGGATGTTTGGGATATTTTGAAAACTGCAGGGGAATTTGTGCAAAATGTGACTAACTGCCGCTTTAAGTACTTGGCATATGTTGGGTATAAAAAGTCGTAATATCAAACTGCGAATACGTGCAGAGATCCAGAATTTGGCTCCAAAATATGGCTCAGGCCTCGAAATTGGAATGTTTGGGATATTTTGAAAACTGCAGGGTGGGTTAGGGACAAATGTGACCAAACGCCGTTTTCAGTACTTGGCATATGTTGGGTATAAAAAAGTCGTAATTTCAAACTGCGAATACGTGCAGAGAGCCAAAATTTGGCTCCAAAATATGGCTCAGTCCTTGAAACTGGGATGTTTGGGATATTTTGAAAACTGCAGGGGGGTTTGGGACAAATGTGACCAAACGCCGCTTTCAGTACTTGGCATATGTTGGGTATAAAATAGTCGATATTTCAAACTGCGAATACGTGCAGAGAGCCAGAAATTGTCTATAAAATATGCTCAGGCCTCGAAATTGGGATATTTGGGATTTTTCGAAAACTGCAGGGGAGTTTGTGCAAAATGTGACTCACTGCCGCTTTCAGGACTTGGCATATGTTGGGTATAAAAAGTCATAATTTCAAACTGCGAATACGTGCAGTGAGCCAGAATTTTGCTCAAAAATATAGCTCAGGCCTCGAAATTGGGATGTTTGGGATATTTTGAAAACTGCAGGGGGGGGGTTTTGGACAAATGTGACCAAACGCCGCAGATCAGTACTTGGCATATGTTGGGTATAAAAAAGTTGAAATTTCAAACTGCGAATACGTGCAGAGAGCCAGAATTTGGCTCCAAAATATGGCTCAGGCCTCGAAATTGGGATATTTAGGATATTTCGAATACTGCAGGGGAGTTTGTTCGAAATGTGACTCACTGCCGCTTTCAGGACTCGGCATATGTTCTGTATAAAATGTCGTAATTTCAAACCGCGAATACGTGCATAGAGCCAGAATTTGGCTCCAAAATATTGCTGAGGCCTCGAAATTGGGATATTTGGGATATTTCGAAAACTGCGGGGGGTTTGGGACAAATGTGACCAAACGCATTGGCATATGTTGGGTATAAAAAGTCGTAATTTTAAACTGCGAGTATGTGCAGAGAGCCAGAATTTTGCTCCAAAATATGGCTCAGGCCTCGAAATTGGGATGTTTGGGATATTTTGAAAACTGCGGGGGGGTTTGGGACAAATGTGACCAAACGCCGCTTTCAGTACTTGCCATATGTTGGGTATAAAAAAGTCGCAATTTCAAACTGCGAATACGTGCAGAAAGCCAGAATTTGGCTCCAAAATATGGCTCAGGCCTCGAAATTGGGATATTTGGGATATTTCGAAAACGGCAGGGGAGTTGTGCAAAATGTGACTCACTGCCGCTTTCAGTACTTGGCATATGTTGGGTATAAAAAGTCGTAATATCGAAATGCGAATACGTGCAGAGAGCCAGAATTTGTCTATAAAATATAGCTCAGGCCTCAAAATTGGGATATTTGGGATATTTTGAAAACTGCAGGGAGGTTTGGGACAAATGTGACCAAACGCCGCTTTCAGTACTTGGCATATGTTGGGTATAAAAAGTAGTAATTTCAAACTGCGAGTACGTGCAGAGAGCCAGAATTTGGGTCCAAAATATGGCTCAGGCTTCGAAATTGGGATATTTAGGATATTTCGAAAACTGCAGAGGAGTTTGTGCAAAATGTGACTCACTGCCACTTTCAGGACTTGGCAAATGTTGGGTATAAAAAGTCGTAATTTTAAACTGCTAATACATGCATAGAGCCAGAATTTGGCTCTAAAATATGGCTCAGGCCTCGAAATTGGGATGTTTGGGATATTTTAAAAACTGCGGGTGGGTTTGGGACAAATATGACCAAACGCCGCTTTCAGAACTTGGCAAATGTTGGGTATAAAAAGTCGTAATTTCAAAGTGCGAATACGTGCAGAGAGCCAGAATTTGGCTCCAAAATGTGAATCAGGCCATAAAATTGGGATGTTTGGGATATTTGGAAAACTGAAGGGGGGATTGGGCTAAATGTGACCAAATGCCGTTTTCAAGACTTGTCATATGTTGGGTATAAAAAAGTCGCAATTTTAAACTGCGAATATGTGCAGAGAGCCAGAATTTGGCTCCAAAATACGGCTCAGGCCTCGATATTGGGATATTTAGGATATTTCGAAAACTGAAGGGGGGTTTGGGACAAATGTGACCAAACGCCGCATTCAGTACTTGGCATATGTTGGGTATAAAAAAGTCGAAATTTCAAACTGCGAATACGTGCAGAGAGCCAGAATTTGGCTCCAAAATATGGCTCAGGCCTCGAAATTGGGATGTTTGGGATATTTTGAAAACTGCAGGGGAATTTGTGCAAAATGTGACTCACTGCCGCTTTAGTACTTGGCATATGTTGGGTATAAAAAGTCGTAATATCAAACTGCGAATACGTGCAGAGATCCAGAATTTGGCTCCAAAATATGGCTCAGGCCTCGAAATTGGAATGTTTGGGATATTTTGAAAACTGCAGGGTGGGTTAGGGACAAATGTGACCAAACGCCGTTTTCAGTACTTGGCATATGTTGGGTATAAAAAAGTCGTAATTTCAAACTGCGAATACGTGCAGAGAGCCAAAATTTGGCTCCAAAATATGGCTCAGTCCTTGAAACTGGGATGTTTGGGATATTTTGAAAACTGCAGGGGGGTTTGGGACAAATGTGACCAAACGCCGCTTTCAGTACTTGGCATATGTTGGGTATAAAATAGTCGATATTTCAAACTGCGAATACGTGCAGAGAGCCAGAAATTGTCTATAAAATATGGCTCAGGCCTCGAAATTGGGATATTTGGGATTTTTCGAAAACTGCAGGGGAGTTTGTGCAAAATGTGACTCTGCCGCTTTCAGGACTTGGCATATGTTGGGTATAAAAAGTCATAATTTCAAACTGCGAATACGTGCAGTGAGCCAGAATTTTGCTCAAAAATATAGCTCAGGCCTCGAAATTGGGATGTTTGGGATATTTTGAAAACTGCAGGGGGGGTTTGGACAAATGTGACCAAACGCCGCAGATCAGTACTTGGCATATGTTGGGTATAAAAAAGTTGAAATTTCAAACTGCGAATACGTGCAGAGAGCCAGAATTTGGCTCCAAAATATGGCTCAGGCCTCGAAATTGGGATATTTAGGATATTTCGAATACTGCAGGGGAGTTTGTTCGAAATGTGACTCACTGCCGCTTTCAGGACTCGGCATATGTTCTGTATAAAATGTCGTAATTTCAAACGCGAATACGTGCATAGAGCCAGAATTTGGCTCCAAAATATTGCTGAGGCCTCGAAATTGGGATATTTGGGATATTTCGAAAACTGCGGGGGTTTGGGACAAATGTGACCAAACGCATTGGCATATGTTGGGTATAAAAAGTCGTAATTTTAAACTGCGAGTATGTGCAGAGAGCCAGAATTTTGCTCCAAAATATGGCTCAGGCCTCGAAATTGGGATGTTTGGGATATTTTGAAAACTGCGGGGGGGTTTGGGACAAATGTGACCAAACGCCGCTTTCAGTACTTGCCATATGTTGGGTATAAAAAAGTCGCAATTTCAAACTGCGAATACGTGCAGAAAGCCAGAATTTGGCTCCAAAATATGGCTCAGGCCTCGAAATTGGGATATTTGGGATATTTCGAAAACGGCAGGGGAGTTTGTGCAAAATGTGACTCACTGCCGCTTTCAGTACTTGGCATATGTTGGGTATAAAAAGTCGTAAATCGAAATGCGAATACGTGCAGAGAGCCAGAATTTGTCTAAAAATTAGCTCAGGCCTCAAAATTGGGATATTTGGGATATTTTGAAAACTGCAGGGAGTTTGGGACAAATGTGACCAAACGCCGCTTTCAGTACTTGGCATATGTTGGGTATAAAAAGTAGTAATTTCAAACTGCGAGTACGTGCAGAGAGCCAGAATTTGGTCCAAAATATGGCTCAGGCTTCGAAATTGGGATATTTAGGATATTTCGAAAACTGCAGGGAGTTTGTGCAAAATGTGACTCACTGCCACTTTCAGGACTTGGCAAATGTTGGGTATAAAAAGTCGTAATTTAAACTGAATACATGCATAGAGCCAGAATTTGGCTCTAAAATATGGCTCAGGCCTCGAAATTGGGATGTTTGGGATATTTTAAAAACTGCGGGGGGTTTGGGACAAATATGAAAACGCCGCTTTCAGAACTTGGCAATGTTGGGTATAAAAAGTCGTAATTTCAAAGTGCGAATACGTGCAGAGAGCCAGAATTTGGCTCCAAAATGTGAATCAGGCCATAAAATTGGGATGTTTGGGATATTTGGAAAACTGAAGGGGGGATTGGGCTTAATGTGACCAAATGCCGTTTTCAAGACTTGTCATATGTTGGGTATAAAAAAGTCGCAATTTAAACTGCGAATATGTGCAGAGAGCCAGAATTTGGCTCCAAAATACGGCTCAGGCCTCGATATTGGGATATTTAGGATATTTCGAAAACTGAAGGGGGTTTGGGACAAATGTGACCAAACGCCGCTTCAGTACTTGGCATATGTTGGGTATAAAAAAGTCGAAATTTCAAACTGCGAATACGTGCAGAGAGCCAGAATTTGGCTCCAAAATATGGCTCAGGCCTCGAAATTGGGATGTTTGGGATATTTTGAAAACTGCAGGGGAATTTGTGCAAAATGTGACTCACTGCCGCTTTACGTACTTGGCATATGTTGGGTATAAAAAGTCGTAATATCAAACTGCGAATACGTGCAGAGATCCAGAATTTGGCTCCAAAATATGGCTCAGGCCTCGAAATTGGATGTTTGGGATATTTTGAAAACTGCAGGGTGGGTTTGGGACAAATGTGACCAAACGCCGTTTTCAGTACTTAGCATATGTTGGGTATAAAAAAGTCATAATTTCAAACTGCGAATACGTGCAGAGAGCCAAAATTGGCTCCAAAATATGGCTCAGTCCTGAAACTGGGATGTTTGGGATATTTTGAAAACTGCAGGGGGGTTTGGGACAAATGTGACCAAACGCCGCTTTCAGTACTTGGCATATGTTGGGTATAAAAAAGTCGATATTTCAAACTGCGAATACGTGCAGAGAGCCAGAAATTGTCTATAAAATATGGCTCAGGCCTCGAAATTGGGATATTGGGATTTTCGAAAACTGCAGGGGAGTTTGTGCAAAATGTGATTCACTGCCGCTTTCAGGACTTGGCATATGTTGGGTATAAAAAGTCATAATTTCAAACTGCGAATACGTGCAGTGAGCCAGAATTTTGCTCAAAAATATAGCTCAGGCCTCGAAATTGGGATGTTTGGGATATTTTGAAAACTGCAGGGGGGTTTGGGACAAATGTGACCAAACGCCGCTTTCAGTACTTGCATATGTTGGGTATAAAAAAGTCGCAATTTCAAACTGCGAATACGTGCAGAAAGCCAGAATTTGGCTCCAAAATATGGCTCAGGCCTCGAAATTGGGATATTTGGGATATTTCGAAAACAGCAGGGAAGTTTGTGCAAATGTGACTCACTGCCACTCAGGACTTGGCATATGTTGGGTATAAAAAGTCATAATTTCAAACTGCGAATACGTGCATAGAGCCAGAATTTGGCTCCAAAATATGGCTCAGTCCTGATATTGGGATTTTGGGATATTTTGAAAACTGCAGGGAAGTTTGGGACAAATGTGACCAAACGCCGCTTTCAGTACTTGGCATATGTTGGGTATAAAAAGTCGTAATTTCAAACTGCGAATACGTGCAGAGAGCCTGAATTTGGCTCCAAAAATGGCTCAGGCCTCGAAATTGGGATGTTTGGGATATTTTGAAAACTGCAGGGGGGTTTGGGACAAATGTGACCAAACGCCGCTTTCAGTACTTGGCATATGTAAGGTATAAAAAAGTCGTAATTTCAAACTGCGAATACGTGCAGAGAGCCAGAATTTGGCTCCAAAATATGGCTCAGGCCTTGAAATTGGGATGTTTGGGATATTTTGAAAACTGCAGGGGGGATTGAGACAAATGTGACCAAACGCATTGGCATATGTTGGGTATAAAAAGTCGTAATTTAAACTGCGATACGTGCAGAGAGCCAGAATTTGGCTCCAAAATATGGCTCAGGCCTCGAAATTGGGATATTTAGGATATTTCGAAAACTGCAGGGGAGTTTGTTCGAAATATGACTCACTGCCACTTTCAGGACTCGGCATATGTTGGGTAAAAAGTCGTAATTTCAAACGCGAATACGTGCATAGAGCCAGAATTTGGCTCCAAAATATTGCTGAGGCCTCGAAATTGGGATGTTTGGGATATTTGAAAACTGCAGGGGAGTTTGTTCGAAATGTGACTCACTGCCGCTTTCAGGACGGCATATGTTGGGTATAAAAAGTCATAAATTCAATCTGCGAATACGTGCAGAGAGCCAGCATTTGCTCCAAAATATGGCTCAGGCCTTGAAATTGAGATGTTTGGGATATTTTGAAAACTGCAGGGGGGATTGGGACAGATGTGACCAAACGCCGCTTTTAGTACTTGGCATATGTTGGGCATAAACAAGTCGCAATTTCAAACTGTGAATACGTGCAGAGAGCCAGCATTTGCTCCAAACATGGCTCAGGCCTCGAAATTGGGATATTTGGGATATTTTGAAAACTGCAGGGGAGTTTGTGCAAAATGTGACTCACTGCGCTTTCAGTACTTGGCATATGTTGGGTATAAAAATTCGTAATTTCAAACTGCGAATACGTGCAGAGAGCCAGAATTAGGCTCCAAAATATGGCTCAGGCCTCGAAATTGGGATATTTGGGATATTTCGAAAACTGCAGGGGAGTTTGTGCAAAATGTGACTCTCTGCCGCTTTCAGGACTTGGCTTATGTTGGGTATAAAAAGTAGAAATTTCAAACTGCGAATACGTGCAGAGAGCCAGAATTTGACTCCAAAATATGGCTCAGGCCTCGAAAAATTGG
>NC_091172.1:4735681-4870681 GCF_040958095.1 Procambarus clarkii
ATGAAAACTTGGCTTATTAGGCAAATCGGGCCTTGTATAGTAGGCTGAGAAGTGCGTTCTGGCTACTAGGGTACGACATAATTATATATATATATTATATATATATATATATATATATAATATATATATAAGTATATATATAATATATATTATATTATATATATAATATACTATATATATATACTAATATAATTCTTATAGTATATATATATATTATATATATATACTATTATTCTATATAGATATATATATATATATATCTATATATATATATATATTCTATATTATATATTATATATATATATATATATATATATATTAGCATATTTGTAGCAGTCCTTTCCTGTAGACATATATTATTAAATATGAACGAAAAAGTAAGATTAATATTCTAACACGAATTTCTCAATCTTTCGTACATTACGCTTCACTGTTGGAGGTAATTCAAAAATCAATTCTCCAAAATTCATTTTTATTCTAGTCTGACGCGACAACCGGGGCGCGTTTCGTAAAACTTATTACATTTTCAAAGACTTTAGTTCACAAATACACAACTGATTAGAACTTACTTATCTCCGATTTTATATCTACATTTGAGTGAGGTGGGAGGGGTGATGTGGCATTAACACAAGACAGAACAAGAGGGGATATTAATAGGGTATTAAAAGTATCAACACAAGACAGAACACAAACAATGGGTATTGAATAGAAGTGTTTGTAGAAAGCCTATTGGTCCATATTTCTTGATGCTTCTATATTGGAGCGGAGTCTTGAGGTGGGTAGAATATAGTTGTGCAATAATTGGCTGTTGATTGCTGGTGTTGACTTCTTGATGTGTAGTGCCTCGCAAACGTCAAGCCGCCTGCTATCGCTGTATCTATCGATGATTTCTGTGTTGTTTACTAGGATTTCTCTGGCGATGGTTTGGTTGTGGGAAGAGATTATATGTTCCTTAATGGAGCCCTGTTGCTTATGCATCGTTAAACGCCTAGAAAGAGATGTTGTTGTCTTGCCTATATACTGGATTTTTTGGAGCTTACAGTCCCCAAGTGGGCATTTGAAGGCATAGACGACGTTAGTCTCTTTTAAAGCGTTCTGTTTTGTGTCTGGAGAGTTTCTCATGAGTAGGCTGGCCGTTTTTCTGGTTTTATAGTAAATCGTCAGTTGTATCCTCTGATTTTTGTCTGTAGGGATAACGTTTCTATTAACAATATCTTTCAGGACCCTTTCCTCCGTTTTATGAGCTGTGGAAAAGAAGTTCCTGTAAAATAGTCTAATAGGGGGTATAGGTGTTGTGTTAGTTGTCTCTTCAGAGGTTGCATGGCTTTTCACTTTCCTTCTTATGATGTCTTCGATGAAACCATTGGAGAAGCCGTTATTGACTAGGACCTGCCTTACCCTACATAGTTCTTCGTCGACTTGCTTCCATTCTGAGCTGTGGCTGAGAGCACGGTCGACATATGCGTTAACAACACTCCTCTTGTACCTGTCAGGGCAGTCGCTGTTGGCATTTAGGCACAAACATAGGAATGTGCCTAAATGGAGATACGTAAGTTCTAATCAGTTGTGTATTTGTGAACTAAAGTCTTTGAAAATGTAATAAGTTTTACGAAACGCGCCCGTGTCGCGTCAGACTAGAAATAAAAATGAATTTTGGAGAATTGATTTTGATTTACCTCCAACAGTGAAGCGTAATGTACGAAAGATTGAGAAAATTCGTGTTAGAATTATTAATCTTACTTTTTCGGTCATATTTAATAATATATATATATATATATATATATATATATATATATATATATATATATATATATATATATATATATATATATATATATATATATATATATATGCATATATATATATATATATATATATATATATATATATAATATATATATATATATAAATATATATATATATATATATATATATATATATATATATATATATATATATATATATATATATATATATATGTCGTACCTAGTAGCCAGAACGCACTTCTCAGCCTACTATACAAGGCCCGATTTGCCTAATAAGCCAAGTTTTCATGAATTATTTATTTTTCGACTACCTAACCTACCTAACCTTACCTAACCTAACTTTTTCGGCTACCTAACTTAACCTAACCTATAAAGATTGGTTAGGTTAGGTTAGGTAGGGTTGGTTAGGTTCAGTCATATATCTACGTTAATTTTAACTCCAATAAAAAAAATTGACCTCATATAGAATGAAATGGGTAGCTTTATCATTTCATAAGAAAAAAAATAGAGAAAATATATTACTTCAAGAAAACTTGGCTTATTAGGCAAATCGGGCCATGCATAGTAGGCTGAGAAGTGCGTTCTGGCTACTAGGTACGACATATATATATATATATATATATATATATATATATATATATATATATATATATATATATTATATATATATATATATATATATATATATATATATATATATATATATAATTTATATATATATAATTTATATATATATATATATATATATATATATATATATATATATATATATATATTATATATATATATATATATATATATATATATATATATATATATATATATATATATATATATATGCATATATATATATATATATATATATATATATATATAAATATATATATATATATATATATATATATATATATATATATTATATATATATATATATATATATATATATATATATATATATATATGCATATAACTGAAAACTCACACCCCAGATGTGACTCGAATCCATACTCCCAGAAGCAACGCAACTGGTATGTACAAGACGCCTTAATCCACTTGACCATCACGACCGGACAAAATGAGGTGATAGCCGAGGCTATTTGAACCACCCCACCGCCGGCACTCGGATAGTAATCTTGGGCATAGCATTTTACCAAATCACCTCATTCTTTGGGGCACACGTGAGGAACACAAATGCGAACAAGCCTGAATGGTCCCCAGGACAATATGCAACTGAAAACTCACACCCCAGAAGTGACTCGAACCCATACTCCCAGAAGCAACGCAACTGGTATGTACAAGACGCCTTAATCCACTTGACCATCACGACCGGACAAAATGAGGTGATAGCCGAGGCTATTTGAACCACCCCACCGCCGGCACGCGGATAGTAATCTTGGGCATAGCATTTTACCAAGTGCCGGCGTTCCAAGTGCCTAGTGCCGGCGGTGGGGTGGTTCAAATAGCCTCGGCAATCACCTCATTTTGTCCGGTCGTGATGGTCAAGTGGATTAAGGCGTCTTGTACATACCAGTTGCGTTGCTTCTGGGAGTATGGGTTCGAGTCACTTCTGGGGTGTGAGTTTTCAGTTGCATATTGTCCTGGGGACCATTCAGGCTTGTTCGCATATATTCATATATATATATATATATATATATATATATATATATATATATATATATATATATATATATATATATATATATATATAAATAGGGGTACCACCTCTGGTGCAAGTGTAGGGACCCATAGCCTCGGAGAAGAAAATAAAGAGTACTCAGAGAAGACCTTGTGGATCCTCACTGAACACTTTGATATTTTCTTCTCCTACCACCCCTATTCTTTTGGTAAGTGTGTATATTTATCTAACTTTATTTGAAAATGTCATTACACAAAAAACGTTACAATATTGATTACATGCAGGGTACAAGGCTGCTTGTCACAGGTTGAACAGCTCCTCCAGCTCCTCAGATGGCGGGCAGGAACCGTGGATGCAGTGAGCATTTCCTCTCTGGATTGCCACACTAAGGCGCTGAAAAAGAAAACTGGCAGCTCTAGGCCGGGTCTCTAGTTGTTTCGAATAACTTAAACACCAACTCCTTCAAAAAGCTAGCAGCACTTTTACCCCAGGCACCAAGTGTCTCTGAGGCAATGGGGACAAAATTGTAGTGGTGCTCAAGGTCTCTGTATTTACGTGACTTGGCCGCTTCCCGGTGATTGGCAGCTCCTCCTGCTTGTGTAGCACTGAAGTCAACATAGGTATTGGCTAAAGTTGAAACGCAAGTGTAGTCCCACACCAACTGTCTACCATTCTTCCAGGGGTTCACCGTAATTCTGTCTGGGCGACCGACAGGCTCATCAGAGTTGCGGAACATTAGGTAACGGGGCTCTCTCTCTGCTAGACAACTGGCTGTGGTAAGGCTTCTCTTAATAATGTAATTAACCTCGCCGTGTCTTGCATGCCATCCTCCCATCATATATATATATATATATATATATATATATATATATATATATATATATATATATATATTGTTACGGCCTTCTCGGGACGCAACAGGGTCCTTACTCTGATGTTGTTAGAGGAAGATATATGTATCCGTTCCCAAGCCAGTAGTGGCTATCAAGGGATGAGATCCGTGACGCAAGTAACTTAAAAGGGAGTAGGGAAAGAAAGTTAAGAACCTAATATTATAATTAACACCATCACCGATTAAATATATAAAATAAATGAGTGCACAAAGGGGAGGGGTATTAACACTTTACAAGGGGATTAATCCACAATCGATGTCTTCTGCTGAAGACTCTGGTGCCATAACTCTCGGTGCCGAGTCCTTGGTGCTTCTTCGTGGCCTCACAACGAATTCTCCAAAGAAGTTGAGCCTACCCTGGCCACAGGTCAGCCAAAACACAGGTCCACTGGGGGCACCGCCGTGGAGGCCGTCAACCACACGTCCAGCTGGTCTGCTGGCAGGTACTGAGCCAACAAGGCTGGTACGGCCACTCCACGAACGATAAAAGGGGAACGCCCTAGACAGGAGCCTCGTGTGACACCACAAATCACTCTCCTGTCTTCAGTACCCCAGTGGATGATCGTCTCCAACAGTCGGTCCCGGGTAAATTCCTTTTACTGCCACTCCACTGGCAGGCTAACACACCACAGTGTTCTTCCGGGGGGACGACTTCACGACAGCTGCAGCAAACTTCACAGTATGGAGACTGGCTGCCTCGGGTAGACTGACTCAACTCCCATCACAGCAGTCCCAGGTCGACTCTGTAAGCAGACACGTCATCAATAACTCGGACACACTAAGGCACCTCACTTACAGGCTCAGACACAAACGCCCGACATATCCACTTCATAGATGGCGTTGTAGTCTGAGCACCACCTCACCAGAGGTCAGCAGCGGCGGTGTTGTGAGCTGCACAGGACTGGAAACTGGCCCTTGTGGCCAGTATTCGCCGTCCTCACCAGGTGTCGTCGTCCGTTTGGCGGGGGTTTCGGGAGCTGACCCACAGATGGCGCGGTCGTCACTGCTCCGGGCTCGGACGCTGGATCCGGGTTCGTAACATATATATATATATATATATATATATATATATATATATATATATATATATATATATATATATATATATATATATACATATATATATATATATATATATATATATATATATATATATATATATATATATATATATATATATATATATAAACGTGTACAAGGAAAATCAGCATGTGAATGCAATAACATATATCTGTATAAATGTTCCTTGATGCACAACAATGATCAATCGATCACCCTATTAGTCATAGAACATATACATCTGTAGATAATCCAGTCTACGACTGTAACTCTATGCTTCAGTATAAACACTCCTTGGTACAAAAATGTCAAACTATCACTTGCCTTTCACTGCGTCTTACACACTAAAGCCAAACACTCTATCAACTCCCTACAAGTGATCATTTAGAACTTTCCTTCCACATCTGGAAGTTCACTACCCTGATCTCTTCAGGTTCTTCCGGGTTTAACCACCAGGATCCTCTGCAGCTCCTCCAGGCTGCTACACCATGAAGTTTTCCTTGGGCAACTATGGTGCTTCACTACCTCTACTAGGGTCCTCCACAGCTTTACTGGCTGCTACATCATGAAGTTCCCTCGAGCTACTATGGTGCTTCACCACCTCTTCTGAAGCACGTGACACTCCTCTTCACTGCTTCTCCTCACAGCTCGAGGTCCTCTCCTCCACTACCTTGGAGTCTCATCAATTACTCCCTCTGTGCTGGCTTCAAAGTTCTCAGCAACTTCTTTCCCAAAGACAAACCTGCAACCCATTGACACTCCAATAAAAATGTTTCCTTATAAACACATAGATGAAATAATCCACACAATGTGTTTACATCTAACATCTATCTGCTCTCTACATGCCATGAGAGTGGACTCCCCCATTGGGCTGGTCCATGCTCCAGCTCGCCCGGCGGGCCTCACTCACTCAGGGAGGGTCCTCCGCCACCAGGAGCTGGGCTCCGTCAGTTGGCTTCAGGCGGTCGGTGGGAGAGGATACGCTGCTCGTCCCTCCAGCTGTCTCTCTCATCTTCGTCCTCTCATTTAGGCTTCCTGCCTTACCAAAACATGTCTAACATATAAATAAACATTGCTACTGTCGCTGGGCACACGACCAACTACAAGCAATCACTATGAACTGGCTTAAATCGTGCTTTACCACAGATTGTCTAGTCGAGGGCGCTATCCCTCTGACGGCGTCTGGTCAGGGCACTCCACACAGCCCACGAAAATGTCTCTGGGCGGCTTAATACTCTCCTCGCCGTCCAGGACCTGAGACCACAACGTTCCCAGCTCAGTTCCACAGCTGGCACGTCTGCACACTTCTCTTCTCTTGGAGATATATCACTAGGGGTTCCTTCCTGACGGGAGCTCAAACGAAGCGTGGCTTTCCCCCTGCGATGTCTGGCCTCAAGTGAGGTCAAAGCCCTCCAGAAGCGAGCCTTGCGCCTCCAGCAAATTGTCCACATCTCCTAACCAGTTATTTATCTATTTTCTTATTCACTGCCCATAATCTCAAATTGTTCATTGAATCCAACAAACTATTTTACATCTGTGTTATTGCCTCTATATATCCTATACTTTCTAGTTAGGTCAGGCTTGTTGAATAACTCTCAAAGGTTGAGACTCGTTTCTCCTGTAGGCTGAGATCATAACAACATCCCCTGGCTCACAAGTGGCATACTTAAAGCAATTACCAAGAAACACGAATATGAAACAAAACATAGAATTGGCCTAATTACAAAAGAAGAAGTTAAGAGATACTCATCAATGCTTACCAATATAATATGAAGAGCCAAAGCTTCCTTTTATGAGAATAGATTTAAAGAAGCAAAAGGAAATATGATATTGAAAAAAATCCACAAGGGCCGTGACGAGGATCGAACCTACGTTCGAGAGCATCCCAGACACTGCCTTAATCGACTGAGCTACGACATGGATAAGGGCCTCGTCATGGCCCTTGTGGATTTGATCATTTGATGCATCACGCTATTGTGATTTCTGTGTGTAGTGAAATATGAAAAATACTACATGGAAAGCCATCTCTAACATCCTAGAGTCTAAACAACAATCACATAACAAGCAGATAAAACTCTCCAAAGATGGTTACACACCTGCAATAGACTTAGATACTGCAACTGAATTCAATAGCTTCTTTTCATCAATTGGTACAAACCTTGCCAGAAAAATCCCAGTGATCCAGACACATGTTACTACAAATCTCAGAGCCAGCTGTCCTAACTCTCTATTCCTTTTGCCAGTCAGCCCGAAAGACATTATATCCATAATTCAATCACTTAACACCAAAGCTGGGAACATTTTTTAAATACAATCTATGATAAATATGTAAAAGTACTGCCCCTGCTCTTGCACTACCCATAGCTCTGTTATTCAACAAATTTATAAAGCGTCATACTTTTCCTGATATCCTTAAGAAAGCAAGAGTGATGCCAGTTCATAAAGGAGACAAGACAGCTGACAAAAATAATTACAGACCAATATCAAATCTACCAATACTTTCAACAAATATTTGAAAAAATTATTTACAAACAGCTTTATTCGTTCTTTGTAAAATTCAACATACTACTGATTAAATCCACAACGACCGTGATGAGGGTACGAACTTTCGTTCAGGATGATCCCAGATGCGCCTTAATTGACTGCGCCACGACATGGTAATAAGAATTGCAACCGGGTTTGCTACTGCTCACACACTGATCCCACAGTCTCTCTGAGACACAAACTGGGGTTTTACACAATTCCCCCATGCACTTGGGCTCTGTCAACAAGCTGTTCTGCCTCTTAAGAGGTAGATTATATTGCTCTGGACTATATACATTCTTATCTCAGTGACAGACATGTGGTCATCAATAGCATAACTGTCCTTACTCTACTCACTTGAACAAAGGGATGCCACAGGGCAGCATCTTAATTGGGACCTCTCCTATTTCTTATATACATCAATGATGTGCCAAATGTTTCTAGCATTCATAAACCTATACTGTACTATTTGCAGACGATACTACCATTGTCTATTCTCACCCTACCCCAACACACTAAATAATATTGTCAACAGTGAATTAAAAAAGTTCACTCATGGATGTCAAGCAATAAACTTACACTAAACAAAGAAAAGACCTTCCACAGTTTATTTGGTAGTAAATTAACAAATCAGATTCAACTTCAGATAGACAATGTTAACATTACCCATAAAAATGGGTAACGAACACTAGTCTTCAGACAACACACAGCCCCTCTATTTAAGTCTCCTAACATGCTAAACATACACTCAGTCCACACATTATCATGTGCTATCTACATGTATAAAACCAGGTTTATATAAACCTTGGTTTCCTGGAAACCACATATAAAACCTGGTTTCCTAAACACTAATCTTGATCTGAAACTTTTCCTTGATAGATGTAATAGAACCCATGAGCACCACACCAGAAATAAATATCTCTTTGATATCCCCAGAGTCAGACTAAACTTGTGCAAACATTCCATGCAAATAAAATGGCCCAGTCTTTGGAACTCACTCCCTGATGAATTAAAAAATTGTCCAATCCATGCGCTGTTCAAAAGTATAAAAAAGTACCTAATTTCATCCTCACAGTTTTCTACCTTGTGCTTCAAACTTAATAATAATAATAATAATAATTTTTATTTAGGTAAGGTACATACATAAAGAGATTTTACAAAGTTTGTTGGCTTTATAGATAGAGCTAGTACATACAATGCCTAAAGCCACTATTACGCAAAGCGTTTCGGGCAGGAAAAACATTAATGACTAAAGCTTAAAACTAATGGGTAAAAAGAAAAGATGTGATGAGTACATATAAAAAATAGAGGTAAAAGAGGGGGGAACATTGTTGAAAAAGCAGCACAAATACAATTACAAATTATTACAGAAAATTACATTCAAACAGCGTTGATTTGAAAAACAAAAAAACAAAAAACATACATGGGTTGACAACAGAGGGGTAAGGTGGGTTACATGGAATTTATTAGGTATAGCTTCGTTTTTATCTTAAACTGGTTGAGAGAGGTACAGTCTTTAACATGGTTGGGAAGGTCATTCCACATTCTGGGCCCCTTGATTTGTAGAGCATTTCTGGTTTGATTTAGTCGTACTCTAGGAATATCAAAACTGTATTTATTTCTGGTGTGGTGCTCATGGGTTCTGTTACAACCTTCTATGAAGCTTTTGAGATCAGGATTGGCATTATAGTTTAGCGTTTTATATATGTATAATACACATGAGAGAATGTGCAGTGACTTAATGTCTAAAATATTCAGAGATTTGAGTAGGGGTACCGAGTGATGTCTGGGGCCAGAATTGGATATTGTACTAATAGCAGCTTTGTGTTGAGTAATTAGAGGACGTAAGTGATTTTGGGTAGTAGAGCCCCAAGCACAAATACCATAGTTGAGATATGGATAGATAAGGGAGTAATAGAGAGTCACCAGGGCAGGGCGTGGTACATAATATCTGATCTTAGAAAGAATGCCCACAGTTTTTGAAACTTTTTGTGATATGTTTAGAATGTGTCCCTGGAAATTCAGCTTGTGGTCAATGAGAATGCCAAGGAATTTGCCATCTAATTTGTTACAAATTTGGGTATTGTTTATTTTGAGATTTATTTGATTAGAGGATTTATTGCCAAACAGAATATAGAAAGTTTTGTCAATGTTAAGGGTGAGTTTGTTGGCAGTTAGCCACAGATGGACTTTATTAAGCTCAGTATTTACTGTGGCATTTAGAGCAAGGGGATCAGGACTGGAGTAAATGAAGGTTGTGTCATCAGCAAATAGAATTGGTTTGAGGTGTTGGGAGGCATTTGGAAGGTCATTAATGTAGATGAGAAAGAGGAGAGGGCCAAGTATGCTGCCCTGGGGAACACCAATGTTGATGGGTAGTGTGGGAGAAATTGTATTATTCACAGAAACACATTGGAGCCTGTCAGTAAGGTAGGATACACTATACATCTGAAAGGGTACACTGCTACAATGTACCCTCTCATCTTTAAGGACCTGCCTGAAATGGTATGCAAGCTAGTGGCTTTGCATGAATGTAAAATTACCACTCTTATGTAATGACACCAACCCATTGTACCTTCTTGCAAATCAATTATTATTATTATTATTATTATTATTATTATTATTATTATTATTATTATTATTATTATTATTATTATTATTATTATTATTATTATTATTATTATTATTATTATTATTGTTATTACCCAGGACAAAACGATCGTGGAACGCCAGGCAAAGCGTCTTAACCACTACATCACGGAAGCTGTATATAACTAAATTTTGTGTTATATTTTATATATGGCAATGAAAATTTTGTTTGTTTTCAAAGTGAACACCAAGGAACTTCCCATCAACTCTGCTCATAATTTGGTATTGTTAAGTCTTAGACAATGAATCACAACAGATATGGTCGAGATATGATGACCAAACCACACACCAGAAGGTGAGGAGACGACGACATTTCGGTCCGTCCTGGACCATTATCAAATCGATTGTGATAATGATCCAGGACGAACCGGGACGTTGTCGTCTCATCTTCGGGTGTGTGGTTTGGTCATCATAGTCTTAAGATTAATTTGATTGTTGAACTTCTTACTAAACAAAAATGTAAAACGCCTTGTCGATGTTAAGGGTAAGTTTGTTAACAGTCAATTTAATGGACTTCATTTAGTTCAGTATTTACCGTGTCATTTAGAATAAGTGGCTTAGCATGTGAGAAAATATGAAGATTGTATCATCAGCAAACAAAACTGAGGTAAAATGTTGCACGGTATTTGAAAGATATATATGAGAAATAGGAGTGGACCAAGTATGCTACCGCTGCAGAATGCCAATGTTAACTGACAAAGTGGGAGCAGTAGCAGCGTTCACTGAAATATACTGCTGACAGAGATAAGATTGCAAGTACTGAAGGGAGTGACCTCTAAATCCATAGTGTTGGAGTTTGAGAAGAAGATTATTGTGGTTAACAGTGTCAAAACCCTTGCGTAAGTCAACAAACAAACCTATGGGGAGCTCATTTTTATTAAGTACTGCATGTAATAATTTAAGCCTATTTATAAGAGCATTGTTGGCGCTTTTATGGGTCTTCAAGCCACACTGTATTATCAGACGAGGATAACCTCAATAAATTCCTCTCCCAATGTGATCTATCTGAACAAACTGACCCAATTAGTGCCTCAACTTAATTATCCCATTGTTACCAATAATGTAAGTTATTAATAGAAGTTAGCTAAGTTCTATAACATATTGTTACTGTAAGTGGACAGTGACCTTGTATGTTAAGATAATTGTCAACTAAGTTAATAATATTATTAATAATAATAATTTATTCACAAACAAGTACAATGGGGTTGGTGAGATTACATAAGAATGGTATTTTTACATTCTTGTAAAGTCACTAACATGCACAGTGTTTCCTGCAAGTTCTATAACATATAGTTACTGTGAGTGAACAGTTACTTTGTATGTTGAGATAATTGTCAAGTAAGTTCTATAACACTTCTTGTTACTGAGAGTGGACAGTGACCTTTTATGTTGAAACAATCATCCAGGTCTATATAATATAATTACAGTAATAGGTAAAAGTCAAGTATTACATCATATTCTATCTATAAATAATATGGGCCAATGATTGCTCCTAAGCAAATAATAACTACACATCATTCACATCCATCAACACAACACGAACCTAAACTGCCAATCATAACAATAAACTATATTGTTTTGGTTTGCCTAGATGACAAATTACAAGTCGTGGTTTGGCCACAGGGCGGCAAAAACTGTAGCTCTTTGACATTTAATTATTCAGCTAGTAAAAAATTCTTGAGAATGTGAATATTCTAGAAGTTTCTACCCGAATCCAGGGCAAGAAATGCATGACTATATAAAAAGTTCTGATACTTGTGGAACAAAGTTTGCATTCACAGTTAAAGGAGGTAAACCTTTGTGCCTTGTTTGCCAAGTGCCACTCAGTCATTACAAAGCCAGGAACTTTAAACGCCAGTATAAACCTAATCACAAAAACGTTTCGTATGATTATCCACCTAAATCAGACTTAAGGAAAAATAAGTTAAATGAGTTAAAATCATCAATAAATAGCCAGCAAACACTGTTGACATTATTCAGTAAGGAAGCTGTGGCTCTCAAATGGTTCTCCTGCAGCTCTCAAACATTTGAGGTTTATCATTTGCAGCTCTTACAGTAAGCAAGTTTGGCCACCTCTGCCATAAAGGCTACTCCTATACCTGGTAAAACAGGCCTATAATAATCACACATACCAATTATGCAATGATTAAATTTAGGCTTATATCTACAAATTAAAAAATCATTACACTGTAATTTATAGTTAGAAATACTTATTAATCAAAGATATTGAGAATAATGGAAATATAGACAACTGATGTAAATACTAGCAGTAATTAAGCCTAGGCTAACTATATTCAATGAAATACTTCAAAAAATATTATAAATTATAGTCATGGTAATATACTATAAATGAAAAATGCCACTTTATAAAATGGGTTAATACAAGTGCCAGAGTCAGGCTAATATTATTGTTAGATAAGATAATTTTCTGATCAGGGGAAGGAAGACACCAACACATGGGGGCGTAAATTTATTAGACAGGATAAATAATTCTGCAGAAGTAAAACAGGCTTCTAAGTAGGTCTTAACAAATGTATAACATAGCCGTGGCTAACTCAAAGTACACGAAACATCTTAAATTGTACACCCGTAGTAAAATAATGTAATCTTATAGCCTAGTAACAAACTCTGCAGAAACGTAATGTCAAGATCAAAGGGAAAAATGCTGCAGAGATCTCGTACCCTAATCCTCTACACAGAGCAAATGAGCTTGTTTCCAGCTTTGATAGTCTTCCTCTACCCACACAGAATGAATTAAATAATAGATATACTGATAGAGCAAGGCTCCTTAACTTCATGCTTCATCAAGAGGATGACTGTGACATGCTTTTTACTGAATACGAACTAAACTCTGCTCTACATAAAGGCAAAGTTACATCACCCAGGGACGATGGAGTTAATTACGGCATACTGCGTATGCTTCTGCTAGTTCCAGGGAATTCCTTGCTTCAATTATATAATATGAGCTATGCAACTGGGGAGCTTCCAAAGTCATGGATCAACAGACTTATTATTCCTATTCCTAAACCAAACCAGCAGAGTGCTTTTCGCCCAATCTCCCTCACTAGTTGTCTCTGTAAGTGTCTTGAGAGGATGGTTCTCAACTGTCTCCTTTACAGAATTAATAACATGTTGTCTCCCCAGATATATGGCTTTACGCATCAAATGAGTGTATTACCACATTCCTCACCCTGCATACTGATAGGTCATGTACCAATTTCCTAGATATTAAGTCAGTCTTTGATATTGCTAACCCACACGTCATTCTGAGCGAACTTCCCAAATTGAATGTTGGAGGATGACTTCAACGGTGGCAAGAGGAAGTCATCTGTACTGTTCCAAGGGCATTGAAGTGTAACGAGATATTTTGAACTTGGCACTCCACAGGGAGATGTCCTTAGTCCTACTCTGTTCAATGTGTTAATCAATGCACTTTTAAACTTAGTAACCACAAGGCCCAGCGAACACATCATTAGCTATGCGGATGATATACTGATCCACACCAATGGGTATACCAACACCCAAAATTATCTGAACTCTATTGCGCACATGTCAGGAACTATGCTTAGTCATCTGAGTAGAGAAAACAAAGATCCGACGCCCACCCAGACGGCGTGGGGCCGTTCGCAAAAGGCAGTTACATGATCGACTATGTAACCAGATACAAATACCTTGGTTTTGAAGTTCCACTGTACCACAATGTTGTAACCAGACTGGGTCGTCAATGTAGAGAGAGGCTCCATGCTCTCTAGGCTGTTACAGGCTACCATCCAAGCTATGGTGCAAATGTGAGAATTGTCAAAATGATGTATCTCTCATATATTAGTAAAGCTGCTGCCCAGTTGGGTGGGTGTGGAGCACATGGCTGTAAAGCTGCCGCCCAGTTGGGTGGGTGTGGAACATGACTGTAAAGCTGCCGCCCAGTTGGGTGGGTGTGGAACATGACTGTAAAGCTGCCGCCCAGTTGGGTGGGTGTGTAGCAAAACTAGTAACTGTGTAACTCACCATAGATGAAAAGTGCCTTGTATAGTGACTGTTGTGAGCCTCTTGTTAAATCACTTGTGATAGAAAAGATTATTGATGTGTACTCACCTACTTGTACTCACCTAGTTGTGTTTGCGGGGGTTGAGCTCTGGCTCTTTGGTCCCGCCTCTCAACCGTCAATCAACTGATGTACAGATTCCTGAGCCTTCTGAGCTCTGTCATATCTACATTTGAAACTGTGTATGGAGTCAGCCTCCACCACATCACTTCCTAGTGCATTCCATTTACTAACTACTCTGACACTGAAAAAGTTCTTTCTAATGTCTCTGTGGCTCATTTGGGTACTCAGCTTCCACCTGTGTCCCCTTGTTCGCGTCCCTCCAGTGTTGAATAGTTCATCCTTGTATTTGTTGAATAGTTTCATTCTTGTGTGTATTTGTGTAGGTGATTGAATATGTATGTGTATGTGTATATTTGTATATGTATGTATGAATGAGTATGTGCACATGTATATATAACATTAGGCAGGATGTAAACCCCCCTCTTATACCCCACAATGTAAAGGGTTATCTGGCATGTTTATGGAAAATCCGGTAATCATGTCAATTTAGTGGATTCATGTTTGTGGAATATCCTATACTCATATCAATGTAGTGGATTCAAGGTTCTGAAGTATAAGTGAACAGATGTATACGCTAAGGCATATGTGTTCTTATCAGATTCCCTTTGGCAACTACTCCGACACTGAAAACTTGATACAGTTGAACCTCCACTTATGAATTTAATCAGTTGATAGAGACATGTTGTAATTCGAAAATTATCAATTAGAAACGAGTTTCTCCAAAAGAAATAATGTAAACAGAATTAATCCGTTCCACACACCCCTAAATAGTTTAGTTTAGATCATTTATTATGCACCCCATACCCATCTTGTGGGCGGTAGTGGAAAGGGTTACAGAGGCACATAATGGGCTCAGGGACTGAACCCCACAATTCATTTAGCTAAGCAAGTTACAATCTTGATGAGATATTTACAAAATTCAATATAAGTCATCACATCAACAATGGGTTCGAGATCGACCTCAAGTACAGGTTCTAAATTAAGCAACTGACATATGTGGAGAGCTAGTGTCAAAATTTATATGTTTGTCCTGCACACCGCCCCCCATCCAGTGGGCAGCGGTGGATAGGTTACAATCACATAGTTACTACCTACAGTTAGCAAACTGGGGATATTTGGCTAAAATTTCTGGTAGCAGATCATTTTGAATGAAATATTGACACATTGCTGGAACATTGGTTATAGAATTGCCTCTAAATTCACGTATCTTTTCGCACTCCATCACATAGTGACGGAGGGTGTGCGAATAATTTTGTTGACACAGTTTACATTTGGTCAGGTCTACATCAGCAGATAATGAGAATTCCCAGAGATACTTGTAACCCCTAAATATTAACTTATATATATACATTTTATACCGAATACGTTTTTTTTTTTTAAAGTATGTATATATCTCTTACCTTCATTGTTGGCGTCTTCTCTTCTCACAACTGACATTTGCTTATATTCACAACTATTTACTATTTTCGTAGTTTGAATCTAAACATTGACTTTCCTGGCACTCACGACACAAACTCAGAGATGTGGATGTCATAGTGCTGTGGGCACTGTCTAGATATGTAACCCAGTGGAGGCAAGGACATAAATGAAAAAAATGGTTAGATGTCCATGTTTTATCTCCTTGCTTGAGATTGCCGCTCATCCTAATATAACATAGGAGCCTGCTTCACTTCACACCGAGGAATAAATTTTGTATTGAGAATAGGTATATAGCTGTTAAGGAAGCCGTTGACAGACGGATATACACTACAACAGAACTTGCTGCATACATTGAACCTCTGAACAATGGAACATTTGTGCTTATGTGCCACACATTAAATTTGTATCTTTAGTTCTTTGTTCACTTACATACACAAAGAACCTTACAAGATCCGAGAAAGGATTCAAGGAATCCGTTATACTGGACGTAAAGCAATTAAGAGAGCTATTGTCTCCTGCTCCTGGGGTTAGGTTGTGGGAGATTCCCAGTTGAGGTATTTAAACAGGACGTTTTGTGGTAGAGATAGAGGGACCAGGTAAAGGGTTTGCTATCCGGGAGCTGGAATGGGAGATATTGTTGACAACATGAAAGATATTATGACGGGAAATGGGATCAAACCTATTATTTTAGTGCAGGGGATAATGATATTGGACGAGTTAGGAGTGAGGAACTGATGCAGAAATTTAACAAAGACATAGAATTAGTTAGGAGCAAGGGAGGAATCCCGATCATATATTGCATTCTTCCAAGAAAGAGCGTTGGGAATGAATGTCGAGGACACTTGGTGTAAATTGCCAGTTGGAAAGATATTGCAAATCAAATGCATTCTCTTTCATAGACAACTAGGAACACGTCTATGGAAGAAATGAAATGTATTCTCGTGATGGGGTGAATCTATCGAGGGCTGGGGTTGTTGCTGTTGCGAACTCGTTGGAACCAGTGGTTAGTGGCATTTGTTTGGGTTTAAACTGTTAGTAGATAGTGGTATGGGAATTGATAGGAAGGAAGGAGGTAATAAAAGTATGTGTTTGTGGGAGAAACAAATTGGCAAAATGATCAGGGAAAGAGAAAGGCCTCAAAATAACAATTCACTGAGGGTATATAATACTAACAGTAGAAGTAAAAACAAAATAAGCGAGTTAAATGCTCTTGTCTGCACAGAAACAATAGATATTATTACACTTACCGAAACGTGGATGAATGTAGAAAATAGAGAACTATTCGCTGAATATCAAATAAATGGATTCGCTGAATATCAAAATAAATGGATTTAAACTAATTCACACAGATAGATATATTAGACGAGGAGGGGGAGTAGCCATATATGTTAGGGAAAATTTGAAATGAAGGAACCAAAACTGAGCCACATACAGAAACTATTTGAATAGAATTAAACGAAAGAGCAAATAATCTTATAATAGGAGTTATATACAGGCCACCAAACTTAAACAGGATGGAAGCAAATAAGTCTAGCAGCATTTATGTCATGGTGCTTTTATCTGGTCTCCTGCTCCCTACACTAATCTTCATTATATTACATTTGCTTGGGTTAAACTCTAACAACCATTTATTCGACCATTCCTGCAGCTTGTCCAGGTCTTCTTGAAGCCTAGGCTGTCCTCCTCTGTCTGAATCCTTCTCATAATTTTGTCTGTGATGGATTCACAAAAACTATTTTATCTCTTCCTTTCTGATAACTTATACGTTTCTGATAACATATACAAAATATAAGTTTTATTTGTGAATCTCTATTAATTAAGCAATATATATCAGAAAGCATATAGGGTTCGGTGTTCTGTGAACGAAAAGGACATGAGTAATTTAGGTAGCGACCATACAAACGAATAATGGGTTAGTAGTATCTATATAACAAAACTATTGTCCTGTAGAGTTAAATAATTTAGCTTCCAAATACATTTATTTTGTTGCTATTACAAATACCCATTCTACTTGTTAATGCGACAATTGGAGCAAAGAAGGGTGACGACTGAATTGCTATGTACAGGAGGCTGATTATGGCAGTCAGGCGACCATATAATATATCTTGGATCTTGAGGTTATCTTGAGATGATTTCAGGGCTTTAGTGTCCCCGCGGCCCGGTCCTCGACCAGGCCTCCACCCCCAGGAAGCAGCCCGTGACAGCTGACTAACACCCAGGTACCTATTATACTGCTAGGTAACAGGGGCATAGGGTGAAAGAAACTCTACCCATTGTTTCTTGCCGGCGCCTGGGATCGAACCCAGGACCACAGGATCACAAGTCGAGCGTGCTATCCGCTCGGCCGACCGGATGGATAAGTCGCTCCACAATTTTGTCGCTTGAACAGTCAACTTCCTATGGCGTTACCTGCTACATAAAGAATATGGAGCAGTCTATTTAGAAGTCGTTAAGTTTCCTTTTGATCCCAGCATTTGAATGCTGCTCTATCTCTAAAATATAGTAATTTGTATAATTAGTTGTTAATTCAGGAAAACCAAAACCAACAGGTTTCAAGTAACATGGATTATGGGGACTCTTCTTCTTTACATAACCTCCAGAAAAGCTATTTTAAGACGGATGAAAGTAGATTAGATAATAATTTGTTGTTTCTGCCGATCCAATCGATTTTCTGTGCTCTCTTGGGGTGGGTTAAGATCATTCAGATTCAAAATTCAATTCAAATGGAGTCATGATGTCGGCTGTCATACATACTTCATGAGCTCAACGAGTTTGTGCTGTTGGCGTCATCCAAATGGAATCAACGAGAGGAGCTTGGGCATTTTACAATGGTGTTATCATCCTTAGGAAAACTGTTTATTCAGGTAAAGTAATAGGTGTGACACAAATATTGATGAGTTTATAAATACACATGAGAGGATGTGCAGTGACTTAATATCCAACATATTCAGAGATTTGAGTAGGGGTATCGAGTGATGTCTGGGGCCAGAGTTGGATATTGTCCTAACAGCAGCTTTGTGTTGAGTAATTAGAGGACGTAATGATTTTGGGTAGTAGAACCCCAAGCACAAATACCATAGTTGAGATAAGATGAGAGAGTAATAGTGTCACCAGGGCAGGTAGCCAACGTGCCACTCGTGCTTGTTTTAGTTTTAGAGCCTTCGACTTGCGTGGCATTGTGCAGTCTCGTGTTGTATGACAGCATTCACCTTCTGCAACAGGAAATATAAGTTTAAACTAAAACAAATTATAAGGCGAGCCTGGTCGTACTTCACAGTCCACAGGCTATAATATAGTGAGCCTTTAGGTTGTAACGGCAAGAGGCCAGTAGCAGTGGGGGACTGTGACTGAGTTGAAGGCCGGATGTGAACCAGCTTTTATACCACTATAAGACCTCACTCATTCAACCCTGTTCCACCCCATCCTTTACAGTATACCACACATTATTCTAATAACGGCGGTAATTAATTTAAGCAGTTAAAAGAAGGGGGAAAATGTTGATTTCAACTACTACAAAAAGTTCTTACAGTAAAGTGGTAATTAATTTAAGAAGTTAAAAGAAGGGGAAAAAATATTGATTTCAACTACTACAATAAGTTCCTTCGTCACAAGATGAAGTGAGACAATACTTTATTACTATTTTGTCGCAAGTTGGCCATAGGAATCGGTTTCCCCTGCTCACCGACCCACCACGCTGAAGTCTACGACTATTGGCCCGGAAGGTTATTCGTCTATGTTTTCATGTCATAGGTTCGTATCCTGGCAGGGGAAAATTTACTGGGCGCCAATCCTCAACGTTTAGCCTCTTTTTAACTCACAATAAAATGTGCACTTGGTTTAAAACAGGGACCTGCTCGAAACGCTACGCTTACTGGTGGCTGTACAAGAATGTAACAACTCTTTTATATATCTAAAAAAAAAAAAATATGGTACTCAATCACGGAAAACTGTCAGGGGGAGAAGGATAAAATCTGTTATTGTTTTTAAGCTAATACAACCTCGCTAATCGAGGTAAAGGTTGTTTACTGTGTCACAAGTTGGTCATATGAATGAATTTCCATGTTCACCGACCCACCATGATAAGGTCTGCGACTATTGGGCGACGGTTTATCGCCTGTGTATGTCTCTTTTTTTCTAGTTATTCATGATTTTCTTTTATTTCTCCGGACGGTGTTTCGCATGTTTGTGTCTCTTTTTTCTAGTAATTTATTAATTTTTTATATATATGTCGTACCTAGTAGCCAGAACGCACTTCTTTTTGGCCCACTATACAAGGCCCGATTTGCCTAATACTAAAAGTGATTTGCCCTAATAGGCCATGTGATTTTCTTTATTTTCAATAAATTGTTTCCAATTAGTTTATTTGAATTATTTTATAAATCATTGACTTAGTTATGTTAGGTAAGGTTTCACAGATTATAAGAAAAAAATAAGAAAAATATATAAATTCAGGACAACTTACCTTATTAGGCAAATCAGGCCTGGCATAGTAGGCAGAGTACAACGTTCTGGCTGCTAGGTACATCATTTTTAGCCAGAACAGTTCTTGGCCGAGAAGTTTTCAATAAATTGTTTCCAGTTAGTTCATTTGAATTATTATTTTTATATTATAATAAGAACATAAATTACTGACTTAGTTGTGTTAGTTTAGGCTAGGTTCGGTCATATATCTATGTTAGTTTTAACTCAAATTAAAACAAATTAACTTATTCATAATGAAATAGACAGATTTATCATTTCATAAGAAAAAATTTGGAAAAATATATAAATTCAGGAAAACTTGGCTTATCAGGCAAATCGGGCCAAGTACGACGTTCTGGCTACTACGTACAAGCCAGAACGCAGTTCTTGACCCGATTTACCTAATAAGCCAAGTTTTCCAGAATGTCAATATTTTTTTTATTTTTTTCTTGTGAAATGATAAAGCAATTTATTTTACAATGTATGAGCTAATTTTTTTTTAATTTCAGTTAAAACTAACGTAGATATATGACCGAACCTAATTGTAACAAGGGTAGGGCTTCTCTACTTCTCTTTCCTTCTTCTTTTCCCTCTACCCGTATTCTTACTTTTTATTCTCTACAAGGGACTCCAAAACTTTTACCAAAGCCAACTCCACGCCACGTGGTCCTAAGACGATTGACCGACTTAGGATTCTACACCCAGTATGACGTGACCTAGGCTTTGAGCAAAACCCTAGAGTCGCCTCCGCCGCCACCACCAGACCAGTAACACCGAGCAATGATCGAGGTCTGGATCGATCACGCTAATTAATCAACCTTGGGGCTTGATCCCCACTATAACCGATGACCTTGAGTGTGGAATAAATTACACGGTAATGATGAATTCCGATTCGATGTTAGAATCGGCGCCCAATACAACCCTGCCTCGTGTGGACCACGTGACCAGGACAAGTAAACATAAAAAAATGGAAACAATAAAAATGCAAATTATTAACTAATTAATTTATTAAAAGAAAAACTAAAACAAAATCTAAATATGTTCACTCCCTGTCACTTTAACACTCCCTACTTGACCTGAATGGCAAATGAGAAGACTATCCCTATAATTAACAATAGCAACTATACCTTGGGCGACCAGCTCTAGATGTTGGGGGGCTGGTCTTGGGAGAGAGAGGTAAGATGGTTGACCTCTCCCAGTTGATCTGGTGTCCACACTGATCTCTTCCTCGTCTGGTCTACCCCAGACTAGAGCATTGTATTGTTCCGCATCGCTTACCCAGTTACTTAGCAAGGTTAAGTTATAACAATTAACCTCTGTTGTACTTAATTGATCCAGACTGGTTGAATTATTTTACTGAAATTAAATTACACAAGCATCTAACGGCAGAGCTGTTCCCGATCCCCAAAATGGTTAATTGAACTTTGAGAAATAGTAGACATGTCAACCCTGATGACCTATGACCGCCGGTCACTCCGCCTTACAACTTAGATCTGATTCGTGATGTCACTGATGGTGACTTAACTCAATTTGAATACTCTTGATATTGTACCCAGTACTATTATACAATACAATTTTAATACAAAATGAATAAAGGCTAATTTCTCTAAATTACTGAATACTATAGGATGGTTCATTATACAAAACTATGAACAAAGATGCCCGCCATTTGTGACTCAGACCTGCTAATCCCCAGGGGAATGTGCGTTGAGAGGTCAGGTCCCTACCCGAACTTCTGGAACCTTCTGGAATAATTCTTACAACAACCTAGTTTGTTACAACCCCCCGGCACAAGCACTTAGTAAACCTTGTTAATTTGTTAAAAATCATGATTTTTAGTATCCAAACCCACAAACAAAAGCTAACCTAACTAATAAAATTTGACAAGTAATAGTCCAACATCATAATAAACATGTTCACATTTCATAAATTTCTCAGCTGTCAATTGACAGCAATCCTCTAACATCAGGAAACATACATCCTATCCTTACTGACATAGCTAAATAACATGTCCCTACTCTACCATCAAAGACTAGCTATTAAACTCTCTTGGCTCTTCCCTAGCCAAGTCCATGTGTCCTCTACAGCCGGCCACACCGTGCTCAAACAACCATTAAAGTTATATCTTCAGACTGAACTTTCAGTCATCCGGGAGCGTACTACGGAACTATCAGGTTCACCTCCGTGTACTGACCACTCCCCATCAATGTCATGTTAAGGAACACACCTAACGTTTATTACATGTATCTAAAAATATAAAAAAAATTCCTATACTATATCACAGGTTTCAGCTGATTGTACAGCCAAGTGTTCTCACTCACTAGAAGTGTCAATGTTTATATTGGTCCGCCTCTCCTGTGTTCAAACATTCTGAAAAAAATAGCACAACATAATTTTCCATAACCGTTTGTTCTGGGCTGAGACAATTACACAGGGGCTTCGATTTTGATTACTGACCAATTTATAGAGTAAAATTTTCATATCTTATACCAGAAATATTTTAAATCTGTTTTTCAACATTTATAAAGAATTGATTCTAAATCTGTTTTTCAACATTTAAACAAAAGTGTCCAGATATTCTTTACACAGATGTTCAGAGCCACTTTGTTGTTTGTATCAATTGTTCATATTGAATAATCGAGAAGAAAAAAAAATCGATGCTGCTGGATGCTGAATGTAGTCGCTGACGATGACGGTGTCGATCTTGCTTCTCCTCATGTGTAGACATCAATACCTGGTCCTCTTGTACTCCCATCCGGTACTCCTGAATGACGACAGAGTGTAGTAGAGCTGAGTGCCAAGTGACAGCTGTAGAATACTGTTACTTCGGCCATTAATCTTGCTCTCGACAGTCCACACGCCTTCGTATCAATCACAGTTCACACGGCAGTCTTGATGTTAAACTTGACGGCGCAGATGACCACAGCAGAGCAGGACTGGATATACCAACGGTGTCTCGTAGCAGGAGTGGTGTTAGAGGGTCGTAGAGGCGGGTTGCTTGTTTGCAGAACAGGTGAATCTCGTCTTCCATCATTGCTCACGTCATCTCCGGCGTTTCTTGATGTCACCAGGTTACTAGGCCGTAAACATCAACTGTGTATACCCTCGTACCGCCGACTTTAGGCCAAAGGAGACAATTTTGCGACCTTCTATTGGCGAGTCCCGGTACTCTGTAGGGAAACCGTGCCTTCCACCTGTGACCGCCTTATTTCCGCTTTCTTGTTACTTCAGATGACGTAATCATTAATCTTCCGGCGAAACTCTTGAGTACTGCTACGTGCTTTCCATTTCTTGACCTCTCCTCCAACACTGCTGGAATGGCTGCTGTCTTGATGACGCAGCAGGTGGTAGTGGTGATCTCGAGACATCTACCCTGGCGTTGTATGGCACCTCCGGTGACTGCTATAATGTGGACAGCTCGCTGGCCCTGACAACCTCGTTAGTGACGTGAGGCGTCGGCCGGGTGACTCTTGGACAGTCACTCATCCCCAAAGTAACTGATGTATGGGTTACTGGGTCTGGTGGGGGAAGGGTTTTGTGTAACGTGCCTCCCCCCTTGGTCTTTACAGACAAGGGTTCACGTGTGGCTGGAACAACTGGGTCGGTGTACCAATCAGACCTGGGAACAGACAGACACAACACAGCGGAAGCATAGATATACTCTGGGTTTGGTGGAGGTGGAACCCCAGAGCACGGTAAAAGCTGCTACCTGAGCTAAGTATAAAGATAGTACACCTCATTGCCTTTACAGAAAAATCTAATGAATACTAAATTATACTAACTAGGGAAGTTACTTTACTGTATTGCGCGAGATCTCGTCACCATAGGGTGGCGAGACTGCACCTGACTACTGATGAGCGATGACAGAGGGTCATCCTCATCTTCTGACTCGTCGGTGAAGCCATGAGTCAGCACTGCTGAGTCAGGAACTAGACCCGCTGAAGGCAGTTCTAATTCCTCTCTAGCATGATAATGTTTCAATTTATTTACATGAATTGTCCTTTCCACCTGGTCCTCGAACACTCCTTTTATAACAAGATTAACTGGCCCCGCCCTTTTAATTACTCTATATGGTCCTCGCCACCTCGGAGCTAGTTTCCTGCTCTGATTGGCGGGCGCAGCCTCATTCACTCTCAATACGAGGCTTCCTTCCGTCAACTCAAGAGGGCGCACTTTCTTGTCATAAAAATGAGCATACCGAGTCCGTGCCTTCTTGGACGCTTCAGCTGCAATATTCCATGCATTTCTCATTTTTCCAAGGACCTCTGAAGGATAGTCCTCCCCGTATGCAACATTATGTCTGTTAAGCAGACCTGAGGGGAAATTGCATGAATTACCAGTAAACAAATGAAGTGGTTGGGTGTTAATTGATTGGTGGATGGCAGTATTCAAGGCGAACTGAACATAGGGTAGGTGTTCATCCCAGGTGTTTGCATCATGTTCAGCAAGGATTGCAAGCATATCCTTGACTGAACGATTAGTCCGTTCCGTCATTCCGTTTGCTTGTGGGTGGTAGGCTGTTGTAAAAGCCGAAGTTGTCTCTAAAATCTTACAAACTTCTCTAAATATATTCCCATTGAATTCTTGGCCCCGGTCAGAGACTAAAACTTTAGGAGGTCCGAATACAGTAACGAACCTACGCAAGAACGCATCTGCAACCGTACGAGAATCCTTCTGAGGTAATGCAACTAGTGTAGTGTATCTAGATAGATGGTCAACTAGTACCAACACATATCTATTTCCTGAATGACTGTGATGTAAATCAATCAAATCGGCCCCCACACGATCTAACGGTTCACGAATTTCAGGGAATTCCTGAAGTGGGGCTTGTACCTTAAGGGTGCCTTTCCTCCTCTGGCAACGAGGGCACGACTTCACGAAATTGATTACCTCAGAAAGTAATCCTGGAAAATAAAATAGAGACTTTGCTTTTAAGTGCGTTTTAAAGATCCCCGGATGCCCTGCAATTTTAGAAGCATGCGCAAGCTTTAACGCTGATGACCGCAACGCGTCCGGAATAACTAGTTGAAATACTGCCCTATCATTCTGGCTATTAACATAATACAGGACGCCCTGTTTCATTTCAAAATAATGAATAGGTAACTTCTTTTTCTTTTTCGGGTATTTTCCTCCCTCTAAATACTCAATAATTTCTTTCCATCTAGGCTCGCTCATCTGGTATTCTCTCATTTTATCCGATGGAATGGTTTCAATATTTTCATTAATCTGAACTGCCGCTATATTTCTACTTAGCGTGTCTGGCACCACATGCGCTGGACCAGGCTTGTACAAGATCTGGAATGAGTGGGCCGAAAGTTCGTGAGACCAGCGTGACATTCGTGGGCATTTCGTTCGCTTTTTAAATATGTGTGTTAACGCTCGATGGTCTGTGTAGATTACAAAATGCCGCTGAAATAGGTAAGGCTCGAAATACCTAACTGATTCTACTACTGCCAGTGCCTCCCGATCCGTAGCTGAATAACGAACTTCAGGTCCTTTGACCTTCCTACTGAAATAGGCTACTGGATGGGGTAAATTATCCGCATCTCGCTGAATTAAGCACCCGCCAATAGCAATACCGCTGGCGTCAGTGTGCACTTCCCACTCTTTCTCAAAATCGGGAATAGCTAATACCGGTGTCGTGATTAGTTGGTCTTTCAGTTTGCGATAGGCCTCGTCATGTTCGGATTTCCACACAAACTTCGCATTTTTCTTTGTCAGATCAGTCAAGAGTGCTGAAATGCCAGCGAAACCTTCAATATGACGACGAAAATATCCGGCCGCCCCCAAAAACCTACGCACGTCCTTTGCTGTCCTTGGAGTAGGCATGTCAGCAATGGCGCGACAAGAATCTGGGTCAGGTCGGATACCGTCTGGGCACACCTGGAACCCCAGAAATTTGAATTTCTGAGCCGCCAGGGTGCACTTCTGAACATTCAGCCTGAAACCTGCCTGATCTAACAACTTCAAAGTCTCAGTCAAGTCCTGCAGGTGTTCCTCAAACGTCCTGGAATATATCACAACATCATCCAGGTACGCTAAAGAATGCCTACCCAGTACCGGACTAAGGATAAAGTTGATGGCCCTCTGAAACGACGAAGGCGCTGTCTTTAAAGCAAACGGCATCCTACGGAATTGATAAGTGTGCCTACCATCCGAGAATGCTGTTTTTTCCCTATCCTGTTCTGCCATCGGAATCGCCCAATACGCCGATTTTGCGTCAAGAGTTGAGAAATACTTAGCAGCACCAAATTGATCTATTATCTCCTGTATTCGGGGCAACGGATACACATCACCCTTAGTTAGTTCGTTCACCTTCCGGTAGTCAACACAGAAACGATAACTACCGTCCGGTTTCCGAACTAGCACAACAGGAGAGAGCCACGGTGACGTACTAGGCTCTATCACGCCCTGCCTCAACATTTTCTGGCACTCCTCCCTGATAACATTCTTTGCCTGTTCCGGCAACCTCCACTGTCTCGTGTACACAGGCAAACGATCACCAGTTGGAATGGTGTGCTCGATCTTATCAAGGAGACCAATCTGGTCATCCTCTGTCGCAAACAACTTCGGGAATTTTCGTAAAACTCCCCTCAGTGCCTTCATATCCGCCTGTGCAATATGTTGCAAATCAAGTGCTGAAATTAATTTTTCTACTTCCTCTACATTCTGTGCAACATCTCTCGTCTCGTATTTTACTTTGGATGGTGTTTTAGTGTTCAACATGTTCAGTGCACTACATTGTGCAGTGACGGCTGGCGTCTCAGCTGACTCATGGTGAAAGATTTCTGTGTCCTCCACCATGGTTCCCTGAGATACCCTATCACCTGCCCTGAAGCGAAAAGTCTTATGTGAAAGATTGACAACTGGAATGAGTGCACCTTTATCGAGCACTACAACTAAGTGATGAGGAATTAACAAACTATCACATCTCCCAGCCACCTGAAGGGTGGTACCTGGTTGTATGTGACGTCCCACGGCTACTTTAATAAATTTAACAGAATGTGGTGGGCAACTCTGTTTGGTCAATGCATGCAAGGCGCATGACCTCTTAACTGTGTCTGGAAGAGACTTAAAAATCAATTTTGGATAGTGCGCATTATATTTCAGCTTCCTCTTAATTGAAGCTACAACTGGGGGATGGTCGATCATCTCCACTGGGTAGGAAGTCTGTCCCAACTGCAACCTGCAGTTCCTAGCCCCTTTTTTGAGCAGACAAGGAATAATCAAATCGCGACAGAAAATCAGTTCCCATTAAGATGTGACCAGGAAAATCAAGGTTCTCCACGATCGTACATGTGTGAGGCTGCAATTCCCCATCAATCTCAAAATTAACTGTACCTTGACCTACGATCTCAATCTTTTCCCCATTGACCGTTGTTAATGTCTTTGCGCAACGTTGAAGACGCGCATACTTAAAATTGCTGAAGGCTGACTTTTTAATTACCGTTGCCTGGCCTGTATCAACAAAAGCTGTCAATCTCACACCTTCCACTTTCACCTCAAAAGTAGGCCTACCATCACTAGGAGCCTGCTTTCATGCTTTCGTAGGAGTGACTTCCCAGTCCCTCTGCATATGCCCACGCATCCCGCAGGAGTAACACCTCCGCGGATCTCTGTTGGTACCCCGCGCAGGGTGGCTCGAACTTGCAGCTGAGGGCTGCTTCCCGCCTGATGAACCCGCGCCATAGTGACTCGGCTTGGCTCCCTCGCCTTTACTTAACGCCTCTACGTATGGCGACAATTGAGTGCCCGGCATCTCCGTGCGCATCTGCCTGTCTAAGGCTGTGGCGGCCTGGGGTTGGGGTTGAGGTATGGTGTGGGTGGCCTGGGGTTGGGGTGTGTATGGGGTGGCCTGAGGTTGGAATGGGTATGGGGTGGCCTGGGGTTGGAATGGGTATGGGGTGGCATGGGGTTGGAATGGGTATGGGGTGGCCTGGGGTTGGAATGGGTATGGGGTGGCCTGGGGTTGGGGGAAGGGTTGGTATGGGAATTGAGGATGGGGTTGGTATGGGAATTGAGGATGGGGCTGGTATGGGAATTGAGGATGGGGTTGGTATGAGAATTGAGGATGGGGTTGGTATGGGAATTGAGGATGGGGTTGGGGTTGTTGTAGTGACGGATGAGGTGTACCTGAGCGGTCCCCAGTGGTGTCGGAAGAGGTGCTGTCCTCTACACTTCCATTCCCACTGGTCCCTACTGACTGGTCACTATCTGGGTTAAACATTTTCTGTGATTCCTGGTGTGCCATGTCTCTTCTAAACTACCCTTTAGTACACCCTCGACCCGGACTCACTACAACCGTGATCTTACACAAATAATAAAAAAAAATCACAACTCTTTTCCAAGAAACAACTACTAAATTCCCAAAGTAGGAAACAACAATTAATCGAGAGAATCGCTGAAGTGAATCTAATGAATGAGTGTCTGCCCCGCACTGGTGTCTGACCGTGAAATATCCCGCAGTTCTATTACTGAAGCCTAAGTCCTTTACGTTAAAAAAAATTAAAGAATCTAATTTATATAAAACAATTTAACTGATAACGCAACTAACGCGCAGCACTCGTGATGGATTAATAAAGAATATTTACTGTACTTGAATACTAAACGCACTTGAAGTGAGCAGCGTGGCCACTGATGACTGATGGAGCGGGACCAGCTGCGCTGAAAAAAAAAAACTAAGTCCCGCGCTTTTTCGCTTAAACGCTGAAAAATCAAAATTTTTGTTCTGAAGGAAAATACTAGTTTTACGTTAATAAACCGCTCTAGCGATTAATATAGACACCCAGGACATATATTTGCTTACCAAAGATTGAAATTTTATCAAAAACTGCGTTTTTACTCAATTGCTGGACTCTGCCAATTTTCCTGACTCCGAGGGAAAAATATTCTATCACCCCAAATATCACAAAACTCCATTAATTCACAAAAATTTGGGTTTCTCGTTCCCAGATATAAATACGTTATTATTTAATACTGACGCTGTAGGCCGAACAATACTGACACATCGGGCGGTTCCAACACTCACTAATTCGAATTTCGTCAAAATCCGAGATTTTCACCTCATATGGACTCTGACAAAATTACAACACGATTTTCTTGAAAAAATAACTAAATTCGGCAAAAATGTAATTATCACTGCTTACGGACAGAATTACGTCCCTTACGCGCACTAGAGAGTAATACTGACCCTAGGATATACACGAAACATGAAAATTAGAACTTCCGCCAAAAAGTCAGATTCTAGCCCAATCTGGACTTAGAAAATTTTCCACCCACGTTTCTACTGAAAACAGAATTCTAAGTCTAAAAACACAATTCTACCGTCTTACTGGTAAAAACTAGAAAATATCACTCGCATCGACTGGGGAATCCTAATGATACCCAGATCATACACGTGACCCACGAATACAAATTAATTACAGTTAACGACTTTCCGACGTTGACTTAGCCGAAAACTTATCCCGAAATACTTAGAAATATTCCACGGACTCTATTAAACATTTACACACAACTTACTATCCCTTAAACTCCTTCACTGACTATAGTGACCGACCAATAGCCCTAAGTCCAGAGGATTAACTACACTCTAGCAACAACGCCTCTGACTTAGACTAATACAACAGGGAATAACAAAACTTAATGTACGCACTTAGCCTAATATGCAAGAAAATGCTAAACACTTGGGAAAAATTTTAACCGGGGATTGAATTTAGGGGAAACAAAAATTAATCACTAGAACAACGCAAATAAAAGGAATTACTTTATAAATTAAAGTATACTTAATTCAAAAATGCACTCGACTTAATCTTATAATTGCTCCTACCGGCTCGCCGTACCACACCTAGCCTAGGGGTCTCGACCATCTAGGTTCCAACAGAGCGGCACGCAGCTTTCAGCAACAATTATGACTAGGGACGACTCAACCTCCACTAAGTGTGCGATCACTTAGTTGTTGAATCGCTGCTAGGTAGGTTACTAGTCCGTCCCTTGGAGGCCGCAACGCCCTTCACGGATTACGTTTTTCCTAGCGTTTTGGGTCGTCTAACAACGCCCTCGGATCTATCTCCTGGCGTCCCACAGATATATCCGCCCAGACAGCCCACAAGGAACTGCTGTTGAGAGTATGGCGGCTCCCAACACCTCTGAATTAATTGCAATGGGTCGAGTATGGTACCCAGTCCAATCAACTCGGAGCGGTCTCCTTTTACAATAAAACTTAACAGCCTAATCTTACTAACTAAACCTTAATCATATCAGCCTGCATGAACCCAAGATTCACCAATCCCCACTCAAACGCACTGTTGTGGGGCGCAAGACTAATCCTGGCCCGCGGCTGTCTCCTTAGCATCCACGCACGTGTTCGAATGGCTAGACGCGTGAGCCTTTCAACAATTTCAAACAAAATTGTTGAAACCACCGCTGTGCACCATTGTAACACGGGTAGGGCTTCTCTACTTCTCTTTCCTTCTTCTTTTCCCTCTACCCGTATTCTTACTTTTTATTCTCTACAAGGGACTCCAAAACTTTTACCAAAGCCAACTCCACGCCACGTGGTCCTAAGACGATTGACCGACTTAGGATTCTACACCCAGTATGACGTGACCTAGGCTTTGAGCAAAACCCTAGAGTCGCCTCCGCCGCCACCACCAGACCAGTAACACCGAGCAATGATCGAGGTCTGGATCGATCACGCTAATTAATCAACCTTGGGGCTTGATCCCCACTATAACCGATGACCTTGAGTGTGGAATAAATTACACGGTAATGATGAATTCCGATTCGATGTTAGAATCGGCGCCCAATACAACCCTGCCTCGTGTGGACCACGTGACCAGGACAAGTAAACATAAAAAAAATGGAAACAATAAAAATGCAAATTATTAACTAATTAATTTATTAAAAGAAAAACTAAAACAAAATCTAAATATGTTCACTCCCTGTCACTTTAACACTCCCTACTTGACCTGAATGGCAAATGAGAAGACTATCCCTATAATTAACAATAGCAACTATACCTTGGGCGACCAGCTCTAGATGTTGGGGGGCTGGTCTTGGGAGAGAGAGGTAAGATGGTTGACTTCTCCCAGTTGATCTGGTGTCCACACTGATCTCTTCCTCGTCTGGTCTACCCCAGACTAGAGCATTGTATTGTTCCGCATCGCTTACCCAGTTACTTAGCAAGGTTAAGTTATAACAATTAACCTCTGTTGTACTTAATTGATCCAGACTGGTTGAATTATTTTACTGAAATTAAATTACACAAGCATCTAACGGCAGAGCTGTTCCCGATCCCCAAAATGGTTAATTGAACTTTGAGAAATAGTAGACATGTCAACCCTGATGACCTATGACCGCCGGTCACTCCGCCTTACAACTTAGATCTGATTCGTGACGTCACTGATGGTGACTTAACTCAATTAGAATACTCTTGATATTGTACCCAGTACTATTATACAATACAATTTTAATACAAAATGAATAAAGGCTAATTTCTCTAAATTACTGAATACTATAGGATGGTTCATTATACAAAACTATGAACAAAGATGCCCGCCATTTGTGACTCAGACCTGCTAATCCCCAGGGGAATGTGCGTTGAGAGGTCAGGTCCCTACCCGAACTTCTGGAACCTTCTGGAATAATTCTTACAACAGCCTAGTTTGTTACATAATGAACCCTACCTAACCTAACCTAAACTAACATAACTAAATCAATAATTTATGTTCTTAATATAATATAATAATAATATTTAAAATAAACCAATAGGAAACAATTTTTTGAAAATAAAGAAAATTACTCGGCCTATTAGGCAAATTGCCCCTTGAATAGTAGACCGAGAAGTGCGTACCTGTTATGCCAGTAGCTGTAAGGCTTCTGTGCTGGCTAGGGTTCAAGTCTCCTGGTGGGAAAGTGTTCTAAAGTTGTATAACTTCACTTGCGTGTTTAGACAAGTTGTGCATGAAGCATAGACACAGAGTTCTCCCATATTAACAGGGACTTGATGAAAAACGTGAGTGACCCCTCACTAGCTCTAGTTGCCCTTGGGAGGTGGTGATCTTTGGGGGGTTTAAATACCCCGAAATTACCATCTCTTTTTAAGGGTCTGAGTGTGGTGCAGTGGGTTAAAGGCGTACCTGTTATGCCAGTTGCTGTAAGGCTTCTGTGCTGGCTAGGGTTCGAGCCTCCTGGTGGGAAAGTGTTCTAAAGTTGTAATATATATATATATATATATATATATATATATATATATATATATATATATATATATATATATATATATATATATATATATATATATATATGTTATACTCAACTTCTATGTCAGTTGGAATATAACCAATCACAGGCAAGTAGGCCTCTGACGTCATGCCAGACAGAGGAGCATCTGCCATGCTCCCAGCAGCCTCAGTTCTCTAGACACACCCAGAGTAGGTGGACCTCGGCTGGCCAGATATATACCTTGTTGTCTCGGTCAATAAATATACAGAAGCGACTACTGTGTCTACATTCAACCCAAACAAGGCAAACGAATACTGGTAGCAGCAGTGGGACCCAGAAATTTTTTTCTGGAAACGAAAACTTCAAGTACCCAGCATCGCCTTGTGTTTCACAGTACAGCCGCCACCGCCATCAGCCGCCTCCATAGCCGCCATCCTGCCACCCACGCATCAAATATTGTGCCAGACCGGGGTCCTGCCATCAACCACTACTCCAGGCCAACGCCTCAGCAGTAAGGGTCAATAATTTCCTGTTTGAACGCTAATTCATCAGTGAGAAGGGAAGATTCCCGCACCAGCTATTTTTGAATCTCGCGCCCACGTGGGAACCACCGCCACCGCCACCCAAGCCCACATCAACAAGCCTTGTGTGTTGCCTGTACCAGTTCCAGCTATTGCAATCATCTTCTACAGCTTCAACTGCTGCAGCCGGTCCGTCTAATTACCACAAGCTACACAAGCTTCAGAAAGCTTCCTGGCAATACGTTAGTAATGAATAAATAAGATATATTTACTCATTATAATGTTGGTACTGAATGTACAACACGAAAAAACATAATTTTAATCTGAAAAAGTATCTTTTTATAAAGAAATTAGACGAAAATAAAAAGCTGGTGACGCCAAATCAAGTCGACGATCCAAGCTTCGGTTAGGTTAGGTTAGGTTTGGTTAAGTTAGGTTAGGTTAGGTTAGGTTAGGTTAGGATAGGTTAGGTTAGGTTAAGTTAGGTTAGGTTAGGTTAGGTTAGGTTAGGTCAGCCTAACCTAACATATCATATTTATTCATTACTAACGTATTGCCAGGAAGCTTTCTGAAGCTTGTGTAGCTTGTGATAATTAGACGAACCCGCTGCAGCTGTGTTGTGCGCTCTATTGAGAAACAATTGCCGAAAAAAAGTCTACAACCGTCTGACTAGTGTCGCCTCCCCTAACTCACACACCTCGCCACCTCTCACCATCGCCACAGCCTCCGGCTACATCACTCTGCTGTGAACTCCTGTCTCCCTATCGTGCTTTCTCCACCGCCATCGTCGCAATATCGTCGTCGTCAGAATTTATCTTCGCGCTTCCAACATCAACAGTGTGTGGGGTCCCCCGAGCTTCGCGCCACCGCCGCCAGGAGTGCTGCCATCGCACCAGTTTGTAAACACATCTCACATGGGCCTCTTCACACGTCTCGTCACCGTTTACCGTTTTTCGTTTTGGCCACTGTTATATTGCAAATCCTGCAGCCCTGAGTTAAGTAATTATGAGCTAAGATATCGTGTGCTATGATTTAATGAGGTTTAACGTAAATATATCCAAAATATCTTATGAATTAACCTTTCAGTGACTTGTTAAATATTGGAGCCGGTTCAGTACTCCAGGCCCACAGTTTCTCTGAGTCATTTCAATATTTCCTGCATTGATTCCATTATTCATTAATTGTTACTAGTGTCATTAGTGAATTCAAAGGTGAGAGAAGTAAGAAATAATTGTTTCTAGCAGTTTATTTTGCATAATAGAAATTTGATTTTGAGATTTCCATAGACAATAGAACATAGAAATGTTTTTATATTTCTCCAGACATAACTTTGAAATTTATCCTTTAAGCATTTTATTTTAAACTTTTACCATAGCAGTTATATACATTCCTGTGTCCAGTTTATGTGCTACATCCATATTTCTTGCATTGCCACTTGTTGTGTTGAATCTTTTTAATGAAATTTTGCAATTGCATTTTACAGTTTTTATTCTAAATTGCTGTGCTTAGCCTGGTTTAATTAATTTGCATGCTTCTAATCCCAGCCATATTCATACCAGATTGCTAATTTAATTCACAATTTTGCTAGTTCTTAATTATTTGTGCTAATTTAATTCACAATTTTGCTTGTTCTTAATTATTTGTTGCCTAGCCCAATTTAATAGTTTTATTTGTGCCATTTTTCTTACTTTAGCCAAGTTGATATTTTTTTGTGTGTTTATTTTTGTGTATACTATTTCTGATGCCAGGTGCACTTAATTATAATCTGCGTTCTAACATTACTTCCACGGCTGTGACAATGCCTACCACTGTTGAAACCCCTTCAGAATCAACGGGAACAGCTGCTCGTCCCAATGGCCAGAGATCAGCTCAGGAAATGGCTATTCCTCTTTTTGCTGGTGAATCTCGCTTATTAGAGTCATGGTTTAGTAAGGTTGAAGCGAAAACAGTTACACGTTTTTCTAAGCCTACTGATGCCGAATACTTAGCAATTGCACGGTCAGCTGTGGACACAACCAAAGGTGATGCACGTTTTGTTGTTGATGAGAAAGCCATTGTTAGCCTCCAGTCTTGGCCCCAATTTAAGGATTTCTTTCGCCGTCACTTTGTTAACAAAGGAGACCTTGACCCGTATAGGTTAGTCAAGAAAATTGCCAATGCCACCATGCAGCCTGGTGAATCGTTTAATGCGTTTACTAGCCGTCTCGATCAGTATCTGTATGCCTTAGTTTCTGCTATGAATAATTCGACTTGGTTAGATAAAGACAATAATCTGTCCCCTGAGGCTATGGCCAAGATGATAGCATTTGGAACTTTAATGCATTTCACCCCAGAGCATACTAAACCAATCATCGAACAACAAAATTTTAGAGTTCAACATGAAATTGGTGAAGTGTTTGAGGCCATTAACAATGCCGCAGATAAACTAGCTCCCCGAAGTGCTCAACTGTTGCCACCCTCTGATACTGTCAATGTAGTAACAAGCTCTCAGCATCCTCCCACAAACTCTCAAAACTGTTGGTCGCAGAACCGTACCCATGCTTGTAGCCCCCAGTCAAATTCGCCGCCTCATAAATTGCCGAAACGCCATAGTCCACAACCATCCACTCCCTCATGTTGGCATTGTGGTAAGAGTAACCACCTTGCAAGGGACTGTTGGTCCGCCCCTAGATCATCACCTCCTAGACAATTCTCTCGGTCCCCTCGTCAATCTAATCATTCTAGGCTCCCATATTGCACGTACCATAAACAAGTTGGTCACCACACTGCGGATTGTAGAGCTAGGCAAAGGACATCACCTCGTAACTCCCACGGTCAGTCCTGGCGAGGCACATAGCGTCCAAGACATTATCAGAACTCATGTAATTACAACTCCCAGTCCAGTTATAATGCAACTTCCAATTATGATACTCAGTCACAGAATGCTGGAGCTCAGAATGTTAACTCCATGTCGTCGGGAAACCCCCAAGCCCATCCGCTAACCAATTCAAGCTAGCCAATCCTAGTGCCCTCCCTGTGTATTCAATAGCTACCCAAAATAGATTTGGACACTTGATAGAGGAGGACACTGACTCTAGACCAGTTGTAGATGTTGACGGATCCACAGTAAATTTGGCCCAAACAAGACGCAGATATCCCAGACAACGTAAGTCAAAAGTAGTAACTTGTCCAGTCTCAAGTGATGGTTCCCTTGTCTCAGCCATTGTACATGGTAGAGTTTTAAAAGTTTTTCTTGACTCAGGTACAAAAATTAATATTGTCAAACCCTCAGCTCTTAGAGACATTGAAAGTAAGCACCCTACTACTTTAAAACAGTCACACATACCTTTTCTAACTGGTATTTCAGGAAATAAAGTAAAAGTTCAGGGTGAAATTGACCTCCCACTCAAGTTCAATGATGTCACATTGTCTATAACATGTTTAGTTGTTGACGTTATTCATTTTCCTGGAGACATTCTCTTAGGTCTGTACACCATGATTGATGAAAATATTGCATTGTTTCCCCATCGTTGGAACATAAGTATCAAAGACCACATCATACCCTTGTGTAGCATATATCGACAGGGCTACGAGTTCAACCTTCAATCAGATTACGTTAATTTTGTTGACACCCGCCTTGCTAGCGTAGGTTTGTCAGATCATTGTCGTGGTAGCATACCCGAGAAAACAGGCACTCGATTGAAGCATAGTAGTTGTGCAGTTGTTAAGGAGAATGAGTATCGGGACTTTCTGGAAGGGGACGCCCTAACAGATTCTTGTTGTCTCGCTCGCCTGGCAGCTTCCATCTCTGAAGTCAGTGGTTCCACGGCTACTGACACTGTGCTACACCCTCATTCTCTCACCAGAATAAGAATTAAGGTTCATGGAGTGCCTGAGTTGTCGGATGTGATTGCGGAAAGTGAAACATGCAAAGTGAATGGTACGTTTGTTGAACCCTCCTGGCACACAGTGCAGGATGGTACAGTTACATTATTTATTGCAAACACTAGTAATGCCGACATCCATCTCCAGTCTGGTACCCATGTTGTAGATTTTGCCCATTACTCGTTACCGGTGCGAGTTGTGGATGATGTCTCCATGGATCATACTGTTTGTACACTCACACCAGGAGAACAGGGATCTCAGCCAGAGGTGCAAGCGCAACACCTCAGTCCTACTGATTTTCCTGACTCTGTGGCTCAGCTTTTGGAAATTTTGAACAGGAATAGACTGTTGTTGCTCTACCAGGAGAAAAATTAGGTCTCACTCCTCTTATTACACATAAAATTCCCCTTGAACAAGGAACTACCGCCTATTTATGTACCAGCTTACTGTCTTCCCCATTCTCAGAGAGCAGAAGCCGATAGACTTGTAGAGGAAATGTTACAGAGTGATGTAATTGAATCAAGTAATTCACCATGGAACGCTCCATTGATTCTTGTACCAAAGCGAGATGGGACTTGGAGACCTGTAATCGATTATCACAAGCTTAATAGAGTAACAATACCTGATCGTTTCCCACTTCCAGTTCTAAATGATTTGTTGCAAAGTTTTGGTAGAAACAAAGTATTCTCAACGTTAGATTTGTTGCAGGGATTCTGGCAAATCCCCCTTGATGAGGAAAGTAAACAATTGACAGCCTTTAGTACTCCCAATGGTCATTTTCATTTCAAAAGAATGCCATTTGGTTTGCGTAGTAGTCCAATAACCTTTTCACGGCTCATGACAAATCTATTTCGTAGATTGATAGGAAGTACTCTTCTAGTTTACCTTGATGATCTCGTAATCATGTCGCAAGATGTTCAGACTCATTTCCAGAACCTTGAGAAAGTACTTGCAAAGCTCACTGAAGCTAATTTAAAAGTAAAGCTTGCAAAATGTTCATTTTTAAAGCAAAAGATTAATTTCCTAGGTCATACAGTTACACCTTCAGGTATTACATTGAATGAATCAAAAATTATTGCTGCCCGTGATTTTCCAACACCTCGTACCGCAGAAGCCGTAAGACAGTTCACAGGTCTTGTAGGATTTTATCGTTCATTTATTGCTGGATTCTCTATTATAGCCGCTCCACTTTATAAGTTGCAAAGAAAAGATGAACCCTTTGTTTGGGGAGGCCCAGGATCAGTCATTCAAAAAACTCAAGTCAGCCTTGATTTCGTCACCTGTCCTTAGGTACCCAGATTTTTCCAAACCTTTTACGTTGGTTACAGATGCTAGTGACATAGGTCTAGGTGCTGCATTACTTCAAACAGAAGGTCACAGAGATCACGCAATAGCTTATACAAGCCGTACATTATCTAAAGAAGAGAAAAATTATAGTGCAACAGAACGAGAAGCCTTGGCAGTTGTCTGGGCACTTAAACATTTCAAGGATACAATTTATAATTACCCAGTTCATGTTCTTACAGATCACCAACCATTAATTCCCTTGTTCAAAAATAAGAATCCAGTTGGAAAGTTTGCTAGATATTTGCTCACAATTCAAGAATTCAATCCCACATTTGGATATATTCCAGGAAAGCAAAATGTTGTAGCCGATGCATTTTCTCGACACGTAGCTGCAATTCAGTTAAATTACCCAGCATTAGATGATCCAGTAGTAGAAACGGAACAGAGACAAGACCCCATATGGGCACCCGTCATTAAATTTTTGACTAAGCAAGACACTTGCCCGATTCATAAACCGCCAGTACCATTGAAAGAACTAGTTATGTTGGACAATTTACTGTGTAGAGTAGTAAAGCTAGGGACAGCCCCGAGGAAATGTTGTCAGTTAGTTGTTCCAGCTGTCTTGGTACCAACTGTGTTAAAAATTATCCATGATGCTCCTGCAAGTGCACACCCAGGAAAGGATCGTACACTCCAACAAGGTTGATTGAAGTATTTTTGGCCAAAAATGGCTAAGGAGATTGCTCATTATGTTGACAGATGTTTAACTTGTTTACAGCACAAGGGACATGTTTCAGAACCTAATCCAATTCAGGTGAACCCAGCAACTAAAGCTCCTTGGGAACGAATATCGATGGATTTATTGACAAATTTTGCGGAAACAGAGAAAGGGAACAAACATTTGCTTGTAATGGTCGATAATTTTTCACAGTTTTGCGAACTAGTTCCTATCTCAAACAAAACAGCAGAAACTATAGCCAGTGCATTCCAGACCAAATAATTTGTAGATATAGTATGCCTAAAGTAATCCTTTCAGATAATGGTCCAGAATTCAGTAATAGTATTTTAACTAGCTTGTGTGATTTATATAACATCAAAAAATGTAGCATCATGCCTTATCATCCAGCAAGTAATGGACTAGCCGAACGTACTAACAGGAAAGTGCTAGATGCCTTGAGAGTCACGTTGAATTTTGATAACAACAATTGGGATGATTTTATACCCTTAATTCAGTGTGCTATAAATTCTTCAATTAATGTTTCTACAGGTGACACACCTCATGCTTTTCTTTATGGTACAGATAAGATCCTCCCTAATGAATTGATTAACATACCTCCTACTCCCTTATATAACGTAGATAATTTTGTTCAAGTGAAGCTAGACAGATGCAATTAGTATTCAAGAAAATATGAGAACAACTGTCCAAAGCTACAGCCGAGTTCACTCTAGCAAGGAATGCACGAGCTAAAGCCAGTAAAATACCTATTGGATCTGTAGTAATGATACTTAACCAACACAGGTCTGGTCCTATGTATAAGTTAACTAAGAAATTTTTGGGTCCATATAAGGTAACCGAGCTTATCAAAGGTAATAAGTACAGACTAAAGAACTAGTAACAGGAGAGTATATAAATGAACATTTAGACCACATGAAGTTAGCTAAAATGACTGTTGACGAGACTGATGTGGAAGATGACAATGAACTTACCCAGACAGATCCTCCTATTGGGACACTACCTTCTGTGGTTGACAGACCACTGGATGTTCAGCAACCCCATACTAGCAACTATAATCTTAGATCTAGACCTCTCGTTTCAACCGTGCACTCACCACATGTCCATTGGCTAGATGTTAACGAGGATATCTCTCAAGATGATAGTTTGTCACATGAAGTTTCATCTGTTCCGGACCTTCAGTCAGAGCCAGAGTTGTATAGTGCTCTGGATGAGCTAGGTGTAGATATCCGCAGAATTTATAATTGAGTGCACTCTGCAGTTACTCTGTTTTGGTTTTGAAAAAAAAAATAAAAATCATTTGCAGTATTTCTACCACATGTGTGTTATTATTACCATTATATATATATATATATATATATATATATATATATATATATATATATATATATATATATATATATATATATATATATATATATATGAATGAAAACTCACACCCCAGAAGTGACTCGAACCCTCGGTGGGGTGGGGTGGGGTGGGGGGGGTGTGAGTTTTCATTCGCATATAGTCCTGGGGACCATTTAGGCTTGTTCGCATATATATATATATATATATATATATATATATATATATATATATATATATATATATATATATATATATGTCGTACCTAGTAGCCAGAACGCACTTCTCAGCCAACTATGCAAGGCCCGATTTGCCTAATAAGCCAAGTTTTCATGAATAAATATATTTTCTCAAATTTTTTTCTTATGAAATGATAAAGCTACCCATTTCATTATGTATGAGGTCAATTTTTTTTATTGGAGTTAAAAATAACGTAGTTATATGACCGAACCTAACCAACCCTACCTAACCTAACCTAACCTATCTTTATAGGTTAGGTTAGGTTAGGTAGCCGAAAAAGTTAGGTTAGGTTAGGTTAGGTAGGTTAGGTAGTCGAAAAAACATTAATTCATGAAAACTTGGCTTATTAGGCAAATCGGGCCTTGTATAGTAGGCTGAGAAGTGCGTTCTGGCTACTAGGTACGACATATATATATATATATATATATATATATATATATATATATGTCGTACCTAATAGCCAGAACGCACTTCTCAGCCTACTATTCAAGGCCCGATTTGCCTAATAAGCCAAGTTTTCATGAATTAATGTTTTTTCGTCTACCTATCCTACCTAACCTAACCTAACCTAGCTTTTTTGGCTACCTAACCTAACCTTACCTATAAATATAGGTTAGGTTAGGTAAGGTAGGGTTGGTTAGGTTCGGTCATATATCTACGTTAATTTTAACTCAAATAAAAAAAAATTGACCTCATACATAATGAAATGGGTAGGTTTATCATTTCATAAGAAAAAAATTATAGTAAATATATTAATTCAGGAAAACTAGGCTTATTAGGCAAATCGGGCCTTGAATAGTAGGCTGAGAAGTGAGTTCTGGCTACTAGGTACGACATATATATATATATATATATATATATATATATATATATATATATATATATATATATATATATATATATATATATATATATATGACAATGTCAGACCACGAAGGAAAAATGAAACAGGAATTTCCTTAAGTACTTTCGTATATTAATACATCTTCAGAAGGAGTCCTTCTGAAGATGTATTAATATACGAAAGTACTTAAGGAAATTCCTGTTTCATTTTTCCTTCGTGGTCTGACATTGTCACATTTTAAATCACGTGTTTATTTTCGTGATATACACACATAAATATATATATATATATATATATATATATATATATATATATATATATATATATATATATATATATATATATATATATATATATATATATATATATATATATATATATATATATATATATATATATATATATATATATTATTAAATATGACCGAAAAAGTAAGATTAATAATTCTAACACGAATTTTCTCAATCTTTCGTACATTACGCTTCACTGTTGGAGGTAAATCAAAAATCACTTCTCCAAAATTCATTTTTATTTCTAGTCTGACGCGACACGGGCGCGTTTCGTAAAACTTATTACATTTTCAAAGACTTCACAAATACACAACTGATTAGAACTTGCGTTTCCCTGATTTTATATCTACATTTGAGTGAGGTGGGAAGGGTGATGTGGCATTACATTTGAGTGAGGTGGGAAGGGTGATGTGGCATTAACACAAGACAGAACACTAGGGGATATTAATAGGGTATTAAAAGTATCAACACAAGACAGAACAGAAACAATGGGTATTGAATAGAAGTGTTTGTAGAAAGCCTATTGGTCCATATTTCTTGATGCTTCTATATTGGAGCGGAGTCTTGAGGTGGGTAGAATATAGTTGTGCAATAATTGGCTGTTGATTGCTGGTGTTGACTTCTTGATGTGTAGTGCCTCGCAAACGTCAAGCCGCCTGCTATCGCTGTATCTATCGATGATTTCTGTGTTGTTTACTAGGATTTCTCTGGCGATGGTTTGGTTATGGGAAGAGATTATATGTTCCTTAATGGAGCCCTGTTGTTTATGCATTGTTAAACGCCTAGAAAGAGATGTTGTTGTCTTGCCTATATACTGGTTTTTTGGAGCTTACAGTCCCCAAGTGGGCATTTGAAGGCATAGACGACGTTAGTCTCTTTTAAAGCGTTCTGTTTTGTGTCTGGAGAGTTTCTCATGAGTAGGCTGGCCGTTTTTCTGGTTTTATAGTAAATCGTCAGTTGTATCCTCTGATTTTTGTCTGTAGGGATAACGTTTCTATTAACAATATCTTTCAGGACCCTTTCCTCTGTTTTATGAGCTGTGGAAAAGAAGTTCCTGTAAAATAGTCTAATAGGGGGTATAGGTGTTGTGTTAGTTGTCTCTTCGGAGGTTGCATGGCTTTTCACTTTCCTTCTTATGATGTCTTCGATGAAACCATTGGAGAAGCCGTTATTGACTAGGACCTGCCTTACCCTACAGAGTTCTTCGTCGACTTGCTTCCATTCTGAGCTGTGGCTGAGAGCACGGTCGACGTATGCGTTAACAACACTCCTCTTGTACCTGTCAGGGCAGTCGCTGTTGGCATTTAGGCACATTCCTATGTTTGTTTCCTTTGTGTAGACTGCAGTGTGGAAACCTCCGCCCTTTTCCATGACTGTTACATCTAGAAAAGGCAGCTTCCCATCCTTTTCCGTCTCGTAAGTGAAACGCAGCACGGAACTCTGCTCAAATGCCTCCTTCAGCTCCTGCAGATGTCTGACATCAGGTACCTGTGTAAAAATGTCGTCAACATACCTACAGTATATGGCCGGTTTCAAGTTCATGTCGACTAAGACTTTTTGCTCGATGGTACCCATGTAGAAGTTTGCAAACAGGACACCTAGGGGAGAACCCATGGCGACCCCATCTACTTGCTTATACATGTGCCCATCCGGGCTCAAGAAGGGTGCCTCTTTAGTACAAGCTTGGAGTAGTTTCCTCAGAATACTTTCTGGCATGTCAAGAGGAGTACAGGCTGGATCACGATACACTCTGTCGGCTATCATTCCGATTGTCTCGTCCACAGGTACGTTGGTAAACAGCGATTCTACGTCCAACGAGGCTCTTATCCCTGTGGCCCGTGCGCCTCGCAGTAAGTCCACAAATTCCTTTGGAGACCTCAGGCTGAAGGCGCAAGGAACATAAGGAGTCAGCAGGCCGTTGAGTCGCTTCGCCAGTCTGTACGTGGGTGTGGGTATCTGGCTAATGATTGGCCGAAGTGGGTTTCCAGGCTTGTGCGTCTTGACATTTCCATACGCATATCCAGGTTTATATTCCCCAATGATCTTTGGCAGGTGGAGTCCGGATTTCTTGGCGTTCACAGTTCTGAGGCAACTACAGAAGCACCATACTGTCCCCCGAGCTTAAAGCGGCAGCTAAAAGCCTTCGTGAGAACAAGGAGATAGTTGTCAGGAGAGGTGACAAGTCGCCAATATATGTCATTCTTAAAAAAGACGAATATCTGGCGAAAATGAACATCATACTCTCTGACCAAACTAAGTTCCAAAGGGTAACGAAGGACACTACAGCCGAATTAAAAGCAAAGGTCAACAAACTGATCGAAACTGTGAACGCCAAGAAATCCGGACTCCACCTGCCAAAGATCATTGGGGAATATAAACCTGGATATGCGTATGGAAATGTCAAGACGCACAAGCCTGGAAACCCACTTCGGCCAATCATTAGCCAGATACCCACACCCAGGTACAGACTGGCGAAGCGACTCAACGGCCTGCTGACTCCTTATGTTCCTTGCGCCTTCAGCCTGAGGTCTCCAAAGGAATTTGTGGACTTACTGCGGGGCGCACGGGCCACAGGGATAAGAGCCTCGTTGGACGTAGAATCGCTGTTTACCAACGTACCTGTGGACGAGACAATCGGAATGATAGCCGACAGAGTGTATCGTGATCCAGCCTGTACTCCTCTTGACATGCCAGAAAGTATTCTGAGGAAACTACTCCAAGCTTGTACTAAAGAGGCACCCTTCTTGAGCCCGGATGGGCACATGTATAAGCAAGTAGATGGGGTCGCCATGGGTTCTCCCCTAGGTGTCCTGTTTGCAAACTTCTACATGGGTACCATCGAGCAAAAAGTCTTAGTCGACATGAACTTGAAACCGGCCATATACTGCAGGTATGTTGACGACATTTTTACACAGGTACCTGATGTCAGACATCTGCAGGAGCTGAAGGAGGCATTTGAGCAGAGTTCCGTGCTGCGTTTCACTTACGAGACGGAAAAGGATGGGAAGCTGCCTTTTCTAGATGTAACAGTCATGGAAAAGGGCGGAGGTTTCCACACTGCAGTCTACACAAAGGAAACAAACATAGGAATGTGCCTAAATGCCAACAGCGACTGCCCTGACAGGTACAAGAGGAGTGTTGTTAACGCATACGTCGACCGTGCTCTCAGCCACAGCTCAGAATGGAAGCAAGTCGACGAAGAACTCTGTCGGGTAAGGCAGGTCCTAGTCAATAACGGCTTCTCCAATGGTTTCATCGAAGACATCATAAGAAGGAAAGTGAAAAGCCATGCAACCTCCGAAGAGACAACTAACACAACACCTATACCCCCTATTAGACTATTTTACAGGAACTTCTTTTCCACAGCTCATAAAACAGAGGAAAGGGTCCTGAAAGATATTGTTAATAGAAACGTTATCCCTACAGACAAAAATCAGAGGATACAACTGACGATTTACTATAAAACCAGAAAAACGGCCAGCCTACTCATGAGAAACTCTCCAGACACAAAACAGAACGCTTTAAAAGAGACTAACGTCGTCTATGCCTTCAAATGCCCACTTGGGGACTGTAAGCTCCAAAAAAACCAGTATATAGGCAAGACAACAACATCTCTTTCTAGGCGTTTAACGATGCATAAACAACAGGGCTCCATTAAGGAACATATAATCTCTTCCCATAACCAAACCATCGCCAGAGAAATCCTAGTAAACAACACAGAAATCATCGATAGATACAGCGATAGCAGGCGGCTTGACGTTTGCGAGGCACTACACATCAAGAAGTCAACACCAGCAATCAACAGCCAATTATTGCACAACTATATTCTACCCACCTCAAGACTCCGCTCCAATATAGAAGCATCAAGAAATATGGACCAATAGGCTTTCTACAAACACTTCTATTCAATACCCATTGTTTCTGTTCTGTCTTGTGTTGATACTTTTAATACCCTATTAATATCCCCTAGTGTTCTGTCTTGTGTTAATGCCACATCACCCTTCCCACCTCACTCAAATGTAATGCCACATCACCCTTCCCACCTCACTCAAATGTAGATATAAAATCAGGGAAACGCAAGTTCTAATCAGTTGTGTATTTGTGAAGTCTTTGAAAATGTAATAAGTTTTACGAAACGCGCCCGTGTCGCGTCAGACTAGAAATAAAAATGAATTTTGGAGAAGTGATTTTTGATTTACCTCCAACAGTGAAGCGTAATGTACGAAAGATTGAGAAAATTCGTGTTAGAATTATTAATCTTACTTTTTCGGTCATATTTAATAATATATGTCTACAGGAAAGACTGCTACCAAAATATACTAATATATATATATATATATATATATATATATATATATATATATATATATATATATATATATATATATATATATATATATATATATATATATATATATATATATATATATATATATATATATAGTATGATGTTTTCTCAACTTTATTTTGTTATAAATTAGATGCCATTGTTAAGTCTACTACCATTTGTATTTTTACAGTGCTTGTCATAAGAGTTCATTAATGTTCTAGCAATCACATTGTGGCCAGTGATTCCTGACTGCTTTCACGCAGATGTTAGTCTTCTTGATCCAGGTCTTGTATATAGCTTGTAAATATATTGAACATTAAATATATTGTACATTGGTCTTGTAAATATATTGTATATTTCAGAAAAAAAAGAGAAAAAAATCCACATTATCTAACCTTAAAATTCATTTGTGGTTGTTAGGTCAGAACTTTGTTCCATTAATGTAATAATTCTTTAATTTTGTATGGTTTTCAAACACATGCCATTGACACATGTTAATAATTTTGTTTAGGCAATACCTTTAGTTGTATTGTTCATATCTGATCAGTAGACATCCACATGTTCTTAATACTCTGGTTTAATCAAAGCATTGTTACCATGATTTTCACCTATTATGATGATTTTTTTTTTTTTGGTGCATATGCTGAGTTGTTAGTATTACGCACACCTGATCTTCTTTCAATGTTTTATTATGCAAATTTCACATGTAAGCCATTATTGAATGCCACCGAGGTCCTTTCAGTATCATTGTAACTATATAGCTAGCCAGAGCTTATCGACAAGGGACGTCGACTTGGTAGCGTGTCCGAGCGGTGTTATACTCAAATTCTATGTCAGTTGGAATATAACCAATCACAGGCAAGTAGGCCTCTGAAGTCATGCCAGACAGAGGAGCATCAGCCATGCTCCCAGCAGCATCAGTTCTCTAGACAGACCCAGAGTAGGTGGACCTCGGCTAGCCAGATATATACCTTGTTGTCTCGGTCAATAAATATACAGAAGCGACTACTGTGTCTACATTCAACCCAAACAAGGCAAACGAATATATATATATATATATATATATATATATATATATATATATATATATATATATATATATATATATATATATATTATATATATATGTATATATATATATATATATATATATATATATATATATATATATATATATATATATATATATATATATATACATATATATATATATATATATATATATATATATATATATATATATATATACTGTATATATATATATATACATATATATATATATATTGGTGTATACTGGCAGCAGGTTTTCTTTCAAACATGTTTCATTGAATATGACCGCATATTCTGTATTTATTATTTTCTGGTTTAGGGCTTCTATCCCTCTAACTATTTTCTTAGCATCAGGGCTTATTTGAAACAGGAGTTCTCCAAAACTCATTTTCGTAATTTTAAGGTGAAGAAAAGAAGTGATTTACTATAGAGTGTATTACACTTATTTGTATAATTTGCACGACGTTTCGAACCTCCATGGTTCATTCTCAAGTGAACAGATCTTACAATACTAGTTGATTTTATACCCGCATTAGGTCAGGTGATAATATAATGAAGGTGAAAACATGGGGGGATACATAAGGGATAAACATAGGGGCTGCAGAAGGCTTATTGGCCCATACGAGGCATCTCCTATCTAAACACAAAGATTAATCCAGTGTAATTGGCCTGTTATGTTGGACATTGTCTTCTGTGTTGGCATCGATATGTTCTTGTCTTGTCCTTACTCTCATGGTGGGTAGAGTAAATAGTTCCGTGATTTGGGTGTTCGTGGTAGGTCGCTCTATTCTTATGTGAATTGCCTCAAGAATTTGTAATCTTGAATCTTGGGTTTTGTCTATTATGCAAGTATTCTTGTTCAACATTTCTCTTGTTAGAGTAATGTCATGGGCTTGACAAGCCCATGACATTAAGAGATGAGAATGCCAAGGAATTTGCCATCTAATTTGTTACAAATTTGGGTATTGTTTATTTTGAGATTTATTTGATTAGAGGATTTATTGCCAAACAGAATATAGAAAGTTTTGTCAATGTTAAGGGTGAGTTTGTTGGCAGTTAGCCAAAGATGGACTTTCTCTAGCTCAGTATTTACTGTGGCATTTAGAGCAAGGGGGTCAGGACTGGAGTAAATGAAGGTTGTGCCGTCAGCAAATAGAATTGGTTTGAGGTGTTGGGAGGCATTTGGAAGGTCATTAATGTAGATGAGAAAGAGGAGAGGGCCAAGTATGCTGCCCTGAGGAACACCAATGTTGACGGGTAGGGTGGGAGAAATTGAATTATTCACAGAAACATACTGGAGCCTGTCAGTAAGGTAGGATTTGAGGTATTGCAGGGAGTGTCCTCTGACTCCATAATGATGTAGTTTAAGAAGGTTTTGGTGGTTGACAGTGTCAAAAGCTTTATGCAGGTCCACAAATAACCCAACAGGGAACTCATTTTTATCAAGAGCTGCATGAATCGAGTTAAGCATACTAATAAGTGCATCGTTAGTGCTTTTTTTTGGGTTTGAAGCCATATTGGCAAGGGCTAAGTATATTGTGTTTGGCTAGATAAGAGTAAAGCTACTTATAGATTAGTTTTTCAAAAAATTTTGACAAGTTTGGGAGGATTGATATAGGTCTGTAGTTGTTAACATCTGTGGGATCACCACATTTGTGGACAGGCGTCACTCTCGCTTTTTTTTAGAACATCTGGAAAGGCTTGGAGTTCAAGTGACTTGTTGAAGAGCAATGCAATAGCAGGGGCTAAAGATCTGGAGGCTTTTTTGTAAATTAAAGTTGGTATCTCCTCAAGGGCACTAGACTTGGTTTTAAGGGAAAGGATTATCTCATTGACGTCAGTGGAATTGATAGGCTTTAGGTACAGAGACTGTGGATAGTTACCTGAGAGATAGTCCTTAATGTCATTACTGGAAGATGGAATATCATTTGCAAGGGATGACCCAATGTTAGAGAAGAACCTATTAAACTCAATAGCAGAATCTGAGGCTGAAAGCTGACCATCGTTATTGGAAAGGAGTGTTGGTTTATTATTTAGAGTCTTCTTTGTTCCCAATATTTGTGAAATTGTGCTCCAAGTTTTTTTAATGTTGCTCTTTATTTGGGTAAATTTGTCTTCGTAGTATTTAGTTTTGGCTCGTCTAATTATCTTAGATAGCAATAATGAGTAATTCTTTGAGAATTCTTTGGAGACGGTTCCTAACCTATACTTCTTCTCAATGTCATGTTTTTTATTAATGGATTTAAGTATTCCCTTTGTAAGCCAGGGATTGTTAAGCCTTTTGGCTGTGATTTTTTTTTTTTTTTTTAGATATATACAAGAGTTGTTACATTCTTGTACAGCCGCTAGTACGCGTAGCGTTTCGGGCAAGTCCTTAATCCTATGGTCCCTGGAATACGATCCCCTGCCGCGAAGAATCGTTTTTTCATCCAAGTACACATTTTACTGTTGCGTTAAACAGAGGCTACAGTTAAGGAATTGCGCCCAGTAAATCCTCCCCGGCCAGGATACGAACCCATGACATAGCGCTCGCGGAACGCCAGGCGAGTGTCTTACCACTACACCACGGAGACTGCTAAGATTTGCAGCTAAGATAAACCCGCAGACTGCGGGTTTTGTAAGCATAGGACAGTGGGTGTTATAAAGGCTAAGAGTTTTTTGAAGAAAAGATTGCACTTATTATTATTAGTATATATTATTATATATAATAATATATACTATCAATATACTATATATATATATATATATATATGTATATATATATATATATATATTTATATATATATATATATATATATATATATATATATATATATATATATATATATATATATATATGTCGTACCTAGTAGCCAGAACGCACTTCTCAGCCTATTATGCAAGGCCCGATTTGCCTAATAAGCCAAGTTTTCCTGAATTAATATATTTTCTCTAATTTTTTTCTTATGAAATGATAAAGCTACCCATTTCATCATGTATGAGGTCAATTTTATTTTATTGGAGTTAAAATTAACGTAGATATATGACCGAACCTAACCAACCCTACCTAACCTAACCTAACCTATCTTTATAGGTTAGGTTAGGTTAGGTAGCAGAAAACGTTAGGTTAGGTTAGGTTAGGTAGGTTAGGTAGTCGAAAAATCATTAATTCATGAAAACTTGGCTTATTAGGCAAATCGGGCCTTGCATAGTAGGCTGATAAGTGCGTTCTGGCTACTAGGTACGACATATATATATATATATATATATATATATATATATATATATATATATATATATATATATATATATATATATATATATATATATATATATATATATATATATATAAATAATATGGGATATTACCAAAAGGGTGAGCTTAATGATTCTAACACGAATGTTCTCAATATTTCTTATGTTTTCTTCTCTGTCGGGGGAAGTTGAAAAATGAACTCTGCAATGTTCATTTTTAGACTATATTGCGTAGATATATATATGCAAACATATGTTAATGATAATGTTTTTTAGAGCAAAGTACATACAAACATACATACATACATACATACATACATTTATTGAACACATGTGGTACACGCACAAGGGGACACAGGTGGAAGCTGAGTACCCAAATGAGCCACAGATTTTTTCAGTGTCAGAGTAGTTAATAAATGGAATGCATTAGGCAGTAATGTGGTGGATGCTAACTCCATACACAGTTTCAAATGTAGGTATGACAGAGCCCAGTAGGCTCAAGAATCTGTACATCAGTTGACTGATGGTTGAGAAGCGGGACCAAAGAGCCAAAGCTCAACCCCCGCTACCTCAACTAGGTCAGTACATACATACTGTGACGGTGTTCCCCCCCTTATATTTCTCCCACGCCTGCTGTAAGAGTCATGTCCACTTTACCCGAGCGTTCTCTATGTCGCAGGCATCAGTTTGATGTATGTGGGAGAGTGTAGTGTTCTCGAGGAGGCGAGAAATTTGTAAAAGAAGAGTATTTTGGCCTGTGGTATAGGCCCTTTAGGAAGCCGATATGGCGCTGGCCCCTCCGTTTTGCCGCCAAAACTGTGTGGCGCCAGATTGGTCACCGACAGCGACGTGACACAGGGAGCCAATGAAAACCTCCCATGGCGAATATGACGTCACGAAGGAAGGGGGGTCCGGTCAGTGCGCGACTCTGGCACCATCAGTCTAAGACAGCACGTCAAGGAGGTTGGACGTGCGCTGGCGGGTCCTGTCAGTTGGACAGTTTACCCCGTCTCCGGAGGACTTACGCATCACCCGTGGTCTGACAGCACCTGTGGGGTCTTCCTTCGTTCATGTGTTGGACCAGAGAAGGAATTGACAGAATATTGAGCATCAAGTGCTCCATGGACAGGTGTTGTGCAAGAGTGGAGTCTAGGCAGCAACGTTTGCGACGGCTGATAGCTTCACAGTGATGACGTAATGGCTGGGCCAATCCTCCGTGAGGGAATCAGTCTGACACGACACGTCAAGGTGGACGGATGTGTGAAGGTTGATCCTGTCAATCTGTCAGTAATACGCCACTCCCGTGGATCTTACGCGTCACCCGTAGTCTGCAAGTACACCGGGAGGTCTTCCTTCATTCCATGTGTGGACCGAAGACGGAATTGACGGAATATTGAGCATCAAGTGCTCCAGGGTCGGATGCTGTGCAGGTGAAGTCTAGGCAGTATCGTCTGGGACGTCTGATAGCTTCACAGTGACGACGTAGTGGCTGGGCTAATCCACTGGGAAGCAGTGAAAGAAGATACTAATTGGGAATCCGTACGACTGCAGCCGAGACGTAGGCAGGCAGCCGTAGTTGGGAGGAGAAGTTGACGGCCGGGAGACCGACTCCAACCCTACAAGACGTGGAGGAGGGGCACGGACCCGCGGAGGACAGAACACGGAGACGACGCGTTTATTTTGGGAAGTTGATTGGGTTCCTGGAGGATACGACAGGGTGTGTGTGGGGGCGTTCCCTACACGAGGCGGGAGCCTGGACCAGGAGCTACAACTCAACTCTCACTGGAGGATAGGTGGAAGTAGGTGATTCTAGTTTCCCTCCCAATTCCCCTTTAGTCAGCTATGTACATAGATTTGGACTGAGTATCTTTCATGTTGTGAGCAGGTCTCACCTAGGTCTATGTCACAGTAAGGCACAAGTGTGCAGAGTGGGGCTACATAGAGCACTCACGGTATTTATTACCATTATTGGTGTGTGCAGGCACCCGGAGTAATTGATGAATTTACTGTGTTGATAATGTCTTTCATGAGACTTTAATATGATCATTTAGTGAGGGAATATATATATATATATATATATATATATATATATATATATATATATATATATATATATATATATATATATACAATCTTTGGACAACACCCACCAGTGGGACTCGAACCCAGAAAGCACAACTACCTTCCAGTAGCTGGCATAACTAGTATGCTTTAACCCACTACGCCATCAGACCTTACAAAAGAAGTAGATAGTTCGAGATATATATATCTCAAACATCTCTACCTCCCGAAGGCACCAGATGAGTGAGGGGTCAGTCTGCAATTTTCGTCAAGCCACTGTCAATGTGAGAGAACTCGTGTCCAGCTTATAAGCCTATACTTGCATAAACCACAAGTGAAGATAAACAATCTTTGGACAACACCCACCAGTGGGACTCGAACCCAGAAAGCACAACTACCTTCCAGTAGCTGGCATAACTAGTATGCTTTAACCCACTACGCCATCAGACCTTACAAAAGAAGTAGATAGTTCGAGATATATATATCTCAAACATCTCTACCTCCCGAAGGCACCAGATGAGTGAGGGGTCAGTCTGCAATTTTCGTCAAGCCACTGTCAATGTGAGAGAACTCGTGTCCAGCTTATAAGCCTATACTTGCATAAACCACAAGTGAAGATAAACAATCTTTGGACAACACCCACCAGTGGGACTCGAACCCAGAAAGCACAACTACCTTCCAGTAGCTGGCATAACTAGTATGCTTTAACCCACTACGCCATCAGACCTTACAAAAGAAGTAGATAGTTCGAGATATATATATCTCAAACATCTCTACCTCCCGAAGGCACCAGATGAGTGAGGGGTCAGTCTGCAATTTTCGTCAAGCCACTGTCAATGTGAGAGAACTCGTGTCCAGCTTATAAGCCTATACTTGCATAAACCACAAGTGAAGATAAACAATCTTTGGACAACACCCACCAGTGGGACTCGAACCCAGAAAGCACAACTACCTTCCAGTAGCTGGCATAACTAGTATGCTTTAACCCACTACGCCATCAGACCTTACAAAAGAAGTAGATAGTTCGAGATATATATATCTCAAACATCTCTACCTCCCGAAGGCACCAGATGAGTGAGGGGTCAGTCTGCAATTTTCGTCAAGCCACTGTCAATGTGAGAGAACTCGTGTCCAGCTTATAAGCCTATACTTGCATAAACCACAAGTGAAGATAAACAATCTTTGGACAACACCCACCAGTGGGACTCGAACCCAGAAAGCACAACTACCTTCCAGTAGCTGGCATAACTAGTATGCTTTAACCCACTACGCCATCAGACCTTACAAAAGAAGTAGATAGTTCGAGATATATATATCTCAAACATCTCTACCTCCCGAAGGCACCAGATGAGTGAGGGGTCAGTCTGCAATTTTCGTCAAGCCACTGTCAATGTGAGAGAACTCGTGTCCAGCTTATAAGCCTATACTTGCATAAACCACAAGTGAAGATAAACAATCTTTGGACAACACCCACCAGTGGGACTCGAACCCAGAAAGCACAACTACCTTCCAGTAGCTGGCATAACTAGTATGCTTTAACCCACTACGCCATCAGACCTTACAAAAGAAGTAGATAGTTCGAGATATATATATCTCAAACATCTCTACCTCCCGAAGGCACCAGATGAGTGAGGGGTCAGTCTGCAATTTTCGTCAAGCCACTGTCAATGTGAGAGAACTCGTGTCCAGCTTATAAGCCTATACTTGCATAAACCACAAGTGAAGATAAACAATCTTTGGACAACACCCACCAGTGGGACTCGAACCCAGAAAGCACAACTACCTTCCAGTAGCTGGCATAACTAGTATGCTTTAACCCACTACGCCATCAGACCTTACAAAAGAAGTAGATAGTTCGAGATATATATATCTCAAACATCTCTACCTCCCGAAGGCACCAGATGAGTGAGGGGTCAGTCTGCAATTTTCGTCAAGCCACTGTCAATGTGAGAGAACTCGTGTCCAGCTTATAAGCCTATACTTGCATAAACCACAAGTGAAGATAAACAATCTTTGGACAACACCCACCAGTGGGACTCGAACCCAGAAAGCACAACTACCTTCCAGTAGCTGGCATAACTAGTATGCTTTAACCCACTACGCCATCAGACCTTACAAAAGAAGTAGATAGTTCGAGATATATATATCTCAAACATCTCTACCTCCCGAAGGCACCAGATGAGTGAGGGGTCAGTCTGCAATTTTCGTCAAGCCACTGTCAATGTGAGAGAACTCGTGTCCAGCTTATAAGCCTATACTTGCATAAACCACAAGTGAAGATAAACAATCTTTGGACAACACCCACCAGTGGGACTCGAACCCAGAAAGCACAACTACCTTCCAGTAGCTGGCATAACTAGTATGCTTTAACCCACTACGCCATCAGACCTTACAAAAGAAGTAGATAGTTCGAGATATATATATCTCAAACATCTCTACCTCCCGAAGGCACCAGATGAGTGAGGGGTCAGTCTGCAATTTTCGTCAAGCCACTGTCAATGTGAGAGAACTCGTGTCCAGCTTATAAGCCTATACTTGCATAAACCACAAGTGAAGATAAACAATCTTTGGACAACACCCACCAGTGGGACTCGAACCCAGAAAGCACAACTACCTTCCAGTAGCTGGCATAACTAGTATGCTTTAACCCACTACGCCATCAGACCTTACAAAAGAAGTAGATAGTTCGAGATATATATATCTCAAACATCTCTACCTCCCGAAGGCACCAGATGAGTGAGGGGTCAGTCTGCAATTTTCGTCAAGCCACTGTCAATGTGAGAGAACTCGTGTCCAGCTTATAAGCCTATACTTGCATAAACCACAAGTGAAGATAAACAATCTTTGGACAACACCCACCAGTGGGACTCGAACCCAGAAAGCACAACTACCTTCCAGTAGCTGGCATAACTAGTATGCTTTAACCCACTACGCCATCAGACCTTACAAAAGAAGTAGATAGTTCGAGATATATATATCTCAAACATCTCTACCTCCCGAAGGCACCAGATGAGTGAGGGGTCAGTCTGCAATTTTCGTCAAGCCACTGTCAATGTGAGAGAACTCGTGTCCAGCTTATAAGCCTATACTTGCATAAACCACAAGTGAAGATAAACAATCTTTGGACAACACCCACCAGTGGGACTCGAACCCAGAAAGCACAACTACCTTCCAGTAGCTGGCATAACTAGTATGCTTTAACCCACTACGCCATCAGACCTTACAAAAGAAGTAGATAGTTCGAGATATATATATCTCAAACATCTCTACCTCCCGAAGGCACCAGATGAGTGAGGGGTCAGTCTGCAATTTTCGTCAAGCCACTGTCAATGTGAGATATATATATATATATATATATATATATATATATATATATATATATATATATATATATATATATATATATATATATATATACGGCAGGATCCCCAAGGATCCTGCTGGATATATATATATACGGATCTCCAAGGATCCCCAAGGATCCTTGGGCAACGGCAGGATCCTCAAGGATCTCCTGTATGGAGAGCTGAGGCAGGGAAAGCGTCCAGTAGGCAAGCCCCAGCTACGGTACAAAGACGTATGCAAAAGGGACCTGAAAGCCATGGACGTCGATCTTGCTATATGGGAGACACTGGCTGCAGACCGTTCAGCCTGGAGGCAGTCTGTTCAACGAGGTCTCTCCAAGTTCGAGGAGTCACTTGCCAAGGAATCGGAGGCAAAGAGACAGAGAAGGAAAGCCGGTAACCAGGAAGACAGACCAGAATCGGAATTCGTTTGTGCTCGGTGTGGGATGGACAGCCACTCTCGGATTGGCCTCATCAGTCACACCAGACGCTGCACCAGGATTGACAACTAGGGCGCAACTCCATAGTCTCCCGAGACTGAAGGATGCCTACTTTATATATATATATATATATATATATATATATATATATATATATATATATATATATATATATATATATATATATATATATGTCGTACCTAATAGCCAGAACGCACTTCTCAGCCTACTATTCAAGGCCCGATTTGCCTAATAAGCCAAGTTTTCATGAATTAATGTTTTTTCGTCTACCTAACCTACCTAACCTAACCTAACCTAGCTTTTTTTGGCTACCTAACCTAACCTTACCTATAAATATAGGTTAGGTTAGGTTAGGTAGGGTGGGTTAGGTTCGGTCATATATCTACGTTAATTTTAACTCCAATAAAAAAAAATTGACCTCATACATAGAGAAAAGGGTTGCTCTATCATTTCATAAGAAAAAAATTATAGTAAATATATTAATTCAGGAAAACTTGGCTTATTAGGCAAATCGGGCCTTGAATAGTAGGCTGAGAAGTGAGTTCTGGCTACTAGGTACGACATATATATATATATATATATATATATATATATATATATATATATATATATATATATATATATATATATATATATATATATATATATATATATATATATATATAAATGTACCAGTATTTGGTGTTAGGCTATGTGCCCAGTAACTATATTATTACTATTATTGATATCTATGATTTCTCTATATATATATGTCTATGCTTGTGTATTGAATAACCATTAATGTGTGCAGTGATCAATTGAATATTCGCCCACTAAAGGAATTACTGAGAACTCCAGTAATATATACTTGCATGCGTTATCATTAAATGAGGTGCAGTGTGTTATACCATGATAGTGAATTATTGTGTTCATTAATATAGAAATGTTTGATTGAGCTCAAGATTAGTGCAGCGAAGTATTTATATATATATATTGGTGTATACTGGCAGCAGGTTTTCTTTCAAACATGTTTCATTGAATATGACCGCATATTCTGTATTTATTATTTTCTGGTTTAGGGCTTCTATCCCTCTAACTATTTTCTTAGCATCAGGGCTTAATTGAAATAGGAGTTCTCCAAAACTCATTTTCGTACTTTTAAGGTGAAGAAAAGAAGTGATTTACTATAGAGTGTATTACACTTATTTGTATAATTTGCACGACGTTTCGAACCACCATGGTTCATTCTCAAGTGAACAGATCTTACAATACTAGTTGATTTTATACCCGCATTAGGTCAGGTGATAATACAATGAAGGTGAAAAACATGGGGGGGATACAACATGGGGGATTGTATCCCCCCCATGTTTTTCACCTTCATTGTATTATCACCTGACCTAATGCGGGTATAAAATCAACTAGTATTGTAAGATCTGTTCACTTGAGAATGAACCATGGTGGTTCGAAACGTCGTGCAAATTATACAAATAAGTGTAATACACTCTATAGTAAATCACTTCTTTTCTTCACCTTAAAAGTACGAAAATGAGTTTTGGAGAACTCCTATTTCAATTAAGCCCTGATGCTAAGAAAATAGTTAGAGGGATAGAAGCCCTAAACCAGAAAATAATAAATACAGAATATGCAGTCATATTCAATGAAATATATATATATATATATATATATATATATATATATATATATATATATATATATATATATATATATATATATATATATATATATATGTGTGTATATCACGAAAATAAACACGTGATTAAGAATGTGACAATGTCAGACCACGGAGGAAAAATGAAACAGGAAATTTCCTTAAGTACTTTCGTATATTAAATACATCTTCAGAAGGTCCTTCAGATGGACCTTCTGAAGATGTATTTAATATACGAAAGTACTTAAGGAAATTTCCTGTTTCATTTTTCCTCCGTGGTCTGACATTGTCATATATATATATATATATATATATATATATATATATATATATATATATATATATATATATATATATATATATATATATATATATATATATATATATATATATATATATATATATATATATATATATATGCATATATATATATATATATATATATATATATATATGCATATATATATATATATATATATATATATATATATATATATATATATATATATATATATATATATATATATATATATATATATATAGGGGTACCACCTCTGGTGCAAGTGTAGGGACCCATAGCCTCGGAGAAGAAAATAAAGAGTACTCAGAGAAGACCTTGTGGATCCTCACTGAACACTTAGATATTTTCTTCTCCTACCACCCCTATTCTTTTGGTAAGTGTGTATATTTATCTAACTTTATTTGAAAATGTCATTACACAAAAAAAGTTACAATATTGATTACATGCAGGGTACAAGGCTGCTTGTCACAGGTTGAACAGCTCCTCCAGCTCCTCAGATGGCGGGCAGGAACCGTGGATGCAGTGAGCATTTCCTCTCTGGATTGCCACACTAAGGCGCTGAAAAAGAAAACTGGCAGCTCTAGGCCGGGTCTCTAGTTGTTTCGATTAACTTAAACCCCAACTCCTTCAAAAAGCTAGCAGCACTTTTACCCCAGGCACCAAGTGTCTCTGAGGCAATGGGGACAAAATTGTAGTGGTGCTCAAGGTCTCTGTATTTACGTGACTTGGCCGCTTCCCGGTGATTGGCAGCTCCTCCTGCTTGTGTAGCACTGAAGTCAACATAGGTATTGGCTAAAGTTGAAACGCAAGTGTAGTCCCACGCCAACTGTCTACTATTCTTCCAGGGGTTCACCGTAATTCCATCTGGGCGACCGACAGGCTCATCAGAGTTGCGGGACATTAGGTAACGGGGCTCTCTCTCTGCTAGACAACCGGCTGTGGTAAGGCTTCTCTTAATAATGTCATTAACCTCGCTGTGTCTTGCATGCCATCCTCCCGTCATATATATATATATATATATATATATATATATATATATATATATATATATATATATATATATATATATATATATATATATATATATATATATATATATATAAACGTGTACAAGGAAAATCAGCATGTGAATGCAATAACATATATCTGTATAAATGTTCCTTGATGCACAACAATGATCAATCGATCACCCTATTAGTCCTAGAACATATACATCTGTATGTAATCCAGCCTACGACTGTAACTCTATGCTTCAGTATAAACACTCCTTGGTACAAAAATGTCAAACTATCACTTGCCTTTCACTGCGTCTTACACACTAAAGCCGAACACTCAATCAACTCCCTACAAGTGATCATTTAGAACTTTCCTTCCACATCTGGAAGTTCACTACCCTGATCTCTTCAGGTTCTTCCGGGTTTAACCACCAGGATCCTCTGCAGCTCCTCCAGGCTGCTACACCATTAAGTTTTCCTTGGGCAACTATGGTGCTTCACTACCTCTACTAGGGTCCTCCACAGCTTTACTGGCTGCTACATCATGAAGTTCCCTCGAGCTACTATGGTGCTTCACCACCTCTTCTGAAGCACGTGACACTCCTCTTCACTGCTTCTCCTCACAGCTCGAGGTCCTCTCCTCCACTACCTTGGAGTCTCATCAATTACTCCCTCTGTGCTGGCTTCGAAGTTCTCAGCAACTTCTTTCCCAAAGACAAACCTTCAACCCATTGACACTCCAATAAAAATGTTTCCTTATAAACACATAGACGAAATAATCCACACAATGTGTTTACATCTAACATCTATCCGCTCTCTACATGCAGTGAGATTGGACTCCCCCATTGGGCTGGTCCATGCTCCACCTCGCCCGGCGGGCCTCACTCACTCAGGGAGGGTCCTCCACCGCCAGGAGCTGGGCTCCGTCAGTTGGCTTCAGGTGGTCGGTGGGAGAGGACATGCTGCTCGTCCCTCCAGCTGTCTCTCTCATCTCCGTCCTCTCATTTAGGCTTCCTGCCTTACCAAAACATGTCTAACATATAAATAAACATTGCTACTGTCGCTGGGCACACGACCAACTACAAGCAATCACTATGAACTGGCTTAAATCGTGCTTTACCACAGATTGTCTAGTCGAGGGCGCTATCTCTCTGACGGCGTCTGGTCAGGGCACTCCACACAGCCCACGAAAATGTCTCTGGGCGGCTTAATACTCTCCTCGCCGTCCAGGACCTGAGACCACAACGTTCCCAGCTCAGTTCCACAGCTGGCACGTCTACACACTTCTCTTCTCTTGGAGATATATCACTAGGGGTTCCTTCCTGACGGGAGCTCAAACGAAGCGTGGCTTTCCCCCTGCGATGTCTGGCCTCAAGTGAGGTCAAAGCCCTCCAGAAGCGAGCCTTGCGCCTCCAGCAAATTGTCCACATCTCCTAACCAGTCATTTATGTATTTTCTTATTCACTGCCCATAATCTCAAATTGTTCATTGAATCCAACAAACTATTTTACATCTGTGTTATTGCCTCTATATATCCTATACTTTCTAGTTAGGTCAGGCTTGTTGAATAACACTCAAAGGGGAGACTCGTTTCTCCTGTAGGCTGAGATCATAACAACATCCCCTGGCTCACAAGTGGCATACTTAAAGCAATTACCAAGAAACACGAATATGAAACAAAACATAGAATTGGCCTAATTACAAAAGAAGAAGTTAAGAGATATTCATCAATGCTTACCAATATAATATGAAGAGCCCAAACTTTATTTTATGAGAATAGATTTAAAGAAGCAAAAGGAAATATGATATTGAAAAAAACCCACAAGGGCCGTGACGAGGATCGAACCTACGTTCGAGAGCATCCCAGACACTGCCTTAATCGACTGAGCTACGACATGGATAAGGGCCTCGTCATGGCCCTTGTGGATTTGATCATTTGATGCATCACGCTATTGTGATTTCTGTGTGTAGTGAAATATGAAAAGTACATGGAAAGCCATCTCTAACATCCTAGAGTCTAAACAACAATCACATAACAAGCAGATAAAACTCTCCAATGATGGTTACACACCTGCAACAGACAGATATTGCAACTGAATTCAATAGCTTCTTTTCATCAATTGGTACAAACCTTGCCAGAAAAATCCCAGAGACCCAGACACATGTTACTACAAATCTCACAGGCAGCTGTCCTAACTCTCTACTCCTTTTGCCAGTCAGCCCGAAAGACATTATATCCATAATTCAATCACTTAACACTAAGCTGGGAACATTTTATAAATACAATCTATGATATATATATAAAAGTGCTGCCCCTGCTCTTGCACTACCCATAGCTCTGCTATTCATCAAATTTCTAGAGCGTCATACTTTTCCTGATATCCTTAAGAAAGCAAGAGTGATGCCAGTTCATAAAGGAGACAAGACAGCTGACAAAAAATATTACAGACCAAAATCAAATCTACCAATACTTTCAAATAATATATGAAAAAAAAATATTTACAAACAGCTCTATTTGTACTTTGTAAAACTCAACATACTACTGATTAAATCCACAACGACCGTGATGAGGGTTCGAACCTACGTCCAGGATGATCCCAGATGCGCCTTAATCGGCTGCGCCATGACATGGTAATAGAAACTGCAACCGGCTTTGCTACTGCTCACACAGTCTCTCTGAGACACAAACTGGGGTTTTACACAATTCCCCCATGCACATGAGCTCTGTCAACAAGCTGTTCTGCCTCTTAAGAGGTAGACTATATTGCTCTGGACTATATACATTCCTATCTCAGTGACAGACATGTACATGTGGTCATCAATAGCATAACCGTCCTTACTCTACTCACTTGAACAAAGGGGTGCCACAAGGCAGCATCTTGGGACCTCTCCTATTTCTTATATACATCAATGATGTACCAAATGTTTCTAGCGTTCTTACATCTATACTATTTTCAGACTTTACTACCATTGTCTATTCTCACCCTACCCCCACACACTAAATAATATTGTCAACAGTGAATTAAAAAGAGTCCTCTCATGGATGTCAACCAATAAACTTACACTAAACATAGAAAAGACCTTCCTCAGTTTATTTGGGAGTAAGTAAGTATCAAAAGAAGGCACCAAACCTTATTTTGTAGTAAATTATCAAATCAGATTCAACTTCAGATAGACAATGTTAACATTACCCATAAAAATGATGGGAAGTTCCTTGGCCTATACATAGTCATGGGACTGAACTTTAGCACCCTCATACAACACATAGCTAAAAAAGTCTCAAAAATAGTCGGTATACTTTCTAAAATCAGAAATTATGTTCTCCTCTCAGCTTTCACCCCCATTATGCTACCTAATAATCTATCCATATTTTATTTATTTATTTATTTATTTATTTATTTATTTATTTATTTATTTATTTATTTATTTATTTATATATACAAGAAGGTACATTGGGTTTGTGAGAATACATTGAATAGTACAGTATTTACATTCTTGTAAAGCCACTAGTACGCGCAGCGTTTCGGGCAGGTCCTTAATCTAGCAGATAATTTTAAGTAGGTAATTTCTATCAGAATTGATAAATGATAAAGATGCATTGCAAGAAAAAAATGAGATGAGAGAGCTTAGTAAGTATATTAAAGCACATTGTTATATTAAAGCTCTGATTGATTACATTGACAGCTTGATTAGTAATTTAAACAAGATTAATAGACACCATACAGCAGATTGACAGCACATATAAGACAGCAATGATCACAATGGTAAAGATGTTCAGATTGGGTACATAAAGATTGGGAGACTGGGTAGCAAAATATACAGATAAACAAGATTTATAAACACCATACAGCAGATTGGCAGCACATATAAGAAGACAGCAATGATCATAATGGTAAAGATGTTCAAATTGGGAACATAAAGGTTGGGAGATTGGGTAGCAATAGATACAGTGCAATTTTAAGGCAAAAAGTGAAAAACTATGAAGATGAAATTAGGTACTTTTTAGTATTGATTTTGAATGATGTAAAAGTTGGACAGCTTTTCAATTCAGTAGGGAGTGAGTTCCATAAACTGGGTCCCTTTATTTGCATAGAGTGTTTACACAGATTAAGTTTAACTCTGGGGATATCAAAGAGATATTTATTTCTGGTGTGGTGATAATGGGCCCTATTACATCTGTCCAGGAAGAGTTTCAGACAAGGATTTGCATTTAAGAACAGGGTTTTGTAAATGTAGTTGACACAAGAGAATTTGTGGAGTGAGATTATGTTTAGCATGTTTAGGGAGTTAAACAAGGGGGCTGTGTGTTGTCTGAAAGCAGAATTTGATATTATTCTGATAGCAGATTTTTGCTGGGTGATGATGGACTTGAGGTGGTTTGCAGTGGTTGAACCCCATGCACAGATACCATAGTTGAGATAGGGATAGATTAGTGCATAATATAGAGAGATGAGAGAAGAGTTAGGTACATAATATCTAATTTTGGAGAGTATACCAACTGTTTTAGAGACTTTCTTAGTTATGTGTTGTATGTGGGTACTGAAGTTGAGTCTCTTGTCTAGGAATATGCCAAGAAACTTTCCATCATTTTTATTGCTAATGTTTACATTGTCTATCTGAAGCTGAATTGCATTTGTAGATTTGCTTCCAAATAGGATGTAGTAGGTCTTTTCTATGTTAAGTGTTAGTTTGTTGGTTGACATCCATAAGTGGACTTTTTTAGTTCATTATTAACAACATCATTTAGTGTATGTGGGTTGGGGTTGGAGTAGATGAGGGTAGTATCATCAGCAAACAAAATAGGTTTCAGAATGTTAGAGACATTAGGCAGATTATTGATGTATATAAGAAATAGAAGAGGTCCCAAGATGCTGCCCTGTGGCACTCCAACGGTTATTAGTAGAGTAGGAGAGGTTATATTATTGATGTCTACACATTGGTGTCTATCAATAGGATAGGATTGGATATAGTCCATTGTATGGCCTCGGATTCCATAATGATGGAGTTTACATAAAAGGCAATCGTGATTAACAGTATCAAAGGCCTTTCTCAGGTCAATGAAGAGTCCAATTGGAAACTCATTTTTGTCAAGGGCTGGGTAAATTATATCAAGGAGACTAATAATTGCATCGCTGGTACTCTTTTGAGAGCGGAAGCCAAACTTACAGGGGCTAAGAATGTCGAATTTTACGAGATAGGAGTAGAGCTGTTTGTAGATAATTTTTTCAAATATTTTTGATAGTATGGGTAGGTTCGATAGTATGGGTAGGTTCGATAGTATGGGTAGGTTCGATATTGGTCTATAGTTGTTTATGTTTGCCGGATTACCTCCTTTATGAACTGGCGTTACTCTTGCTTTTTTAAGGATATCAGGGAAGGTATGACACTCAAGGGATTTGTTGAACAGCAGAGCTATAGGTGGCGCAAGGGCATGGGAGGCGCTCTTGTATACAATGGATGGGATTTCACTGATGTTCCCAGCTTTGGTTTTTAGTGAGTGTATGATGGACACAACATCTGTCGGGCTGACTGGTGAGAGGAGAAGAGAGTTTGGATAGCTGCCTGAGAAATATGTGTTGATATGTGTCTGAGTCTGTGGGATTTTACTTGCACGGTTAGCACCAATCGATGAAAAGAAGGTATTAAATTCATTCGCCATTTCTAAGTCAGATGACGGTGTAAGGCCATCCTTAGAGAGTGTTATCTGGTTGTGGGAGTGTTGTTTAGTTCCCAGGATATTAGAGATGGAATTCCATGTGCTTTTCATGTTGCCTTTTGATTCTTTGAATCTAGTCTCATAATATGAAAGTTTTGCTTTTCTTATGATACTGGTAAGCACTGATGAGTACCTTTTAACTACTTCCTTTGAAACTAGGCCACTCCTAAATTTCTTTTCGTATTCATGTTTTTTGTTGATTGATTTAATTATGTCACTTGTGAGCCACGGGTTATTTTTTCTTTTATCATTTACTTGTTTGGTAAGGAGGGGACAGTGAGTGCTGTAGAGGCTTAGAGTTTTGGAGAGAAAGAGGTTAGTTGATGAGTTTATATCCTGTGAATTATTAAATTCAGATTCCCAGTTAATATTGTGAAGTGCATTAGAGAGATTGCCTAAAGCTGATTCACTATGTAGCCTGAATGAAAGTTTCTTGGTTTCTGGTGGTGATGTGTCAATGTTTGCTATGAGGAAAGTAGGATAGTGGTCAGTTGTTCTGTCATAAATTACCCCAGATGTAAGGGGAGCTGTTATATTAGTCCATAGGTGATCCAGGGTAGTGGCAGATGTTTGAGTGACTCGGGTGGGCTTTGTGATTGTGGGGATTAGCATACAGGAGTGCATGCTGTTACGGAAATAGTCAACGTGAGGGTTGTTTTGAAGACCCAGGTCAATATTGAAATCACCTCCCATAATGATGTGATTTTTGTTGAGATTGTTATTTATGATAAGATTCCTTACATTGTCAGAGAATAAAGCTATGTTGGTATTAGGAAATCTATAGATGGCACCGATAGTCAGGGAGGATTTAAGGGATTTACTGGAGAACTTGGCAAAGGTGTATTCACAATAGTCATCTCTATCACTAATAACACTATTGGAAATGAAGGTATCTTTGTAATATATTGCTGTACCACCACCTTTTTTATTAGGCCTGCAGTTATGAATGGCTTTATAACCAGCTAAATTGTAAAGTTGGGTATAGTCATTACTTAGCCTAGTTTCTGTTAAAATGATGAATGATAATTTAGTACCTAGTGCTGTAAGTAGTGCATTTATATCATCAAAATGTTTACCAAGTGACCTAACATTTTGGTTGTAAACTGATAAGCAGGTGCTATTTAGGAGTTTGTTTTTTGCAAGATTTGCTGTGTAATACCTGCAATAATGATGATCAATGTGCTGATTTATGTGGATATGGGACAGAAGATTTCGATCTGGATCAATATCAGTAAGCATATAGATAAGATAATGTCACGATACAATAAGATAAGCAATTACAGGAACAGATAAATACTAAATCTGCTGTAAAATAGAAAGTAATTATAGCAAAACAACAATACAATAATATAACAATACAATAAGAGCTTACAAAGTATTAAGTCTGCTAAAATTAGAGAATAATTATGGCAAAACACAACAATAAATGCAAGTAAACAAAAGACTTGAAACAATTAGAGGTAGAATAAAGGTCACTAGATAGCCATGGAGGATACATAAGTTTGGTGGAGAGAACAAAAAATCAGTAGAGACTGTCAAGATGAATATATAAAAAAATTGACAAATGATAATTGTAAAGTAAAATAATCTTAAAGATAATAAATTTTATTTAGCTTAGTTTTTAACCTATAATTAGTATGAACTTAATTAAAAGAACAAAATGAGATCAATAATTGATTTCAATAAATGACATAAATCAATACAATTAAATTTAAAATTTAAATGGAATAGGGTAAGATTAGATTTAAGAGTAAAATTTTACAATGAAACTGAGGAAGATGCTTGCATAAGTGCATGGAGACTTGACGGATTATTTAGGAAATTATATGAATGAGAGAACATTAGGTAAATGGTAAGGCAGAGACAGCACCTTGGACAAAGTTAGATTAAGTTAGGTTAGGCCCAGGCACTGAAAGAGTTATTTTAAGTACTAGCATTGGTCGGGTTCTGGTTTTCAGATATACCACAATCTCTAAAGAAGACCAGTAGTTGTTGGTCACACTTTATTTCATATCTTTTTCCTGCACTTTCCTTCTTCGCAATAATCGTTCCATTCCTAGTGTAGCACTGCTTGATAACACCAAGGTTTAGTTTGCGAATTTGGCGCAGCCTGAAGAGGAGGGATCCACGTTGCTTTGTAAGACACTCATTTATATAGAGGTTGGTTTTATGCTTAGCAGCTGATTGTATGAGGTCAAACTTCACAGAGGTATTTGCAAGTTTGATGAGCATTCACCTACTGCTACGGGGACTGTTTTTATCTATCCTGATAGCTGATTTGATATCAACATTGACTCTGATCTTTGAATTAATTAGGGTGTGGGCTATGTTACAACAATTCTCACCTTGTTGTTCATCAGGTAGATCAGTAGAGCTAATTATCAGGGAGTCATGAAGTGGTTGTTGCTCTTGGTCATCTTCGGAAACCGCCTGGTGAATCTGAAGGAGATTGATTTGTTTTTCCAGCTTTTGAAGGAGGTCACTTTGAGCTGAGAGGGTTTCCTCGGCCTGAATCTTATGTATTTGATCCATTGCATCATTTGCAACAGTTTGTAAGTTGAGAATTTCTTGGTTGTTGTTCGTCGACGATTCAAGGAGGCGGTCTATGGTTTGTTGTTGTCGGGTGACTGTGGCTTGGAGGGCCGAAATAGCTTCAGATTGCATTAGCACAAGGTTGTGCAGTTTCTGCAGCCATGGGTTACTTCTGAGAGGTTTGAAGTTTAGACAGGGAGCCATAGATTGAATGAATTCTAGAGCTTGAGATTCGAGTTGAGTTGAAGGGGGGGGAGTGAGGAGGGGGAGCAGATGCTGTGTTTACCAACATCGGCGAGGATTGCAGCGCTGCCAGTGTTCCATTCAGATCTCTAGGAGTAATGGATGCAGAGCGAGAGGCACCCCTACCTTGCTTGTTGCTATGTTTGGGCATGTTTTCGGCGATAGATTCTTGGTAGTGTTTCTAAACGTAGATACTTGGAGAATTATAGTAGGGATAGGCGTATGGGGAACGCTTGGCAGAAAGGTCGTAGATAGGCAGGCGAAAATTGGTTAATTTTGGTTGATTACTGTTAAGGTTCACTGTGAGTTATGGCATATTAAGTCTCCATGCACTTAACTCGTGCTGGGCAGCAGTTAGGCCATGCAACGTTGAGTGGAGACGAAATTAACACGAATTTTCTGCAGCAGTGTCGGAGCCGGTGCCACCCGCCAGCGTTTCCCGCCAACATATCTTTCATACATTATCTGTACATGGGGTTCAACCACTGCAAATTACCTCAAGCCCATCATCACTCGGCAAAAATCTGCTACCAGAACTGTAATGAACCCTAGTCTTCAGACAACACACAACCCTCTATTTAAGTCCCTTAACAAGCTAAACATACTGTCATACTATAAACATACTACAAACATACTATTATCTGTCTATTGTTACTTACAGTGTACCTGAGAGTACCTGTAAGCAATCTACCTCATTTTTCATTTTTGCTCAATTTGTTTTTGTATTGCTTAGTCTTGTTTATATTTTTGCTTTGTATATCTATATCTTGTGTTTTGTATAGTCCATGTTTATATATTTTTTCTTTAATCTCATTTATTACCTAGGTTTCCTAGCCTAGCCATACTCCCTTACTCCATTGTACCCCTGTAAGCCCCTTTTGTGTCTGTTTTGTACAGTATTGTGTACATTTTTTTTTTGTTTTTCTTGTTTTCCTGCATTCAGCTTTTTTTATGCAGTCAAGTATAGACCCAGAACTTAACCTCTTATCCACTATCTATGACAATAATCACTAATCAATAATCAATAATCAATTTGAACATTAGATCCCTAGGTAAACACTTCGATGATGTTAGTGCCTTGATTGAAGCTATTGACAACAAATTCTCTTTTATTATACTTACTGAAACATGGTTGAAAGAGGATACTACTCAACTCTTTAACATGCCTAACTACTCAGCAATTCACAACTGTCGTCAACTTCAGAGAGGTGGTGGCACTGCTCTTTACTACCACCAAGAACTAACATGCTTAAAAGAAATTAGAACTAGAGACTGCTATGGGGAGTATATCTTCGCCAGCTTCAGAGTCAAGGGTGCCGAGTCTATCCTGTCTGTGGGTGCAGTTTATAGAATTCCTAACACTGATGTGTCCGAATTCAACTCAAACCTTAGAAATCTAATACTTGATAACAGACTGAACAAAAACCACCTAATTATCGCAGGGGACTTTAATATTGACCTCTGCGAGCCAGAACACCCTACTGCTGTTAGCTTCCTCAACTGTATGAATTCCTGCTTCCTCATACCCTTAATCACTAGACCTACTAGAATCACTGAGAGCACTGCCCCGACTCTAGATCACATCTGGACAAACATAACCTCTCCGCTTACTTCAGGTATAATCACCGATAGCACTACAGACCATTACCCCACATTTCTCTTAACTAACATTAGCAAACCACCTCTTGAGTCAAGAGAGATACGTTTTAGACTACACAATGAAACTGCTATAGACAATTTTATAACTGCTACTGATAATGTCAACTGGGAGTCCAAGCTAGGTAAAATAGAGGACATCAACCTAGCAGTTCAATCTTTTCTTCAAAAAACTCTTAGCCTTTATAATACCCACTGTCCTATGCTTACAAAACAAGTCACAACCAAAAGGCTTAACAATCCCTGGCTCACAAAGGGAATACTTAAATCTATTAATAAAAACATGATCTTGAGAAGAAGTATAGGTTAGGAATTGTCTCCAAAGAATTCTCAAAGAATTACTCATTATTGCTATCTAAGATAATTAGACGAGCCAAAACTAAATACTACGAAGATAAATTTACCCAAATAAAGAGCAACATTAAACAAACTTGGAGAACAATTTCACAAATATTGGGATCAAAGAAGTCTTTAAATAACAACCCGACTCTCCTGTCTAATAACGATGGTCAGCTTTCAGCCTCTGATTCTGCTATTGAGTTCAATAGGTTCTTCTCTTCCATTGGTTCATCCCTTGCTAATGATATTCCATCTTCCAGTACTGACATTAAGGACTATCTTACAGGGAACTATCCACAGTCTCTGTACCTAAAGCCTATTAATTCCACTGACGTCAATGAGACAATCCTTTCCCTTAAAACCAAGTCTGGTGCCCTTGAGGAGATACCAACTTTAATCTACAAAAAAGCCTCCAGATCTTTAGCCCCTGCTATTGCTTTGCTCTTCAACAAGTCACTTGAACTCCAAACCTTTCCAGATATTCTAAAAAAAAGCGAGAGTAACGCCTGTCCACAAATGTGGTGATCTCACAGGTGTTAACAACTACAGACCTATATCAATCCTGCCAAACTTGTCAAAAATTTTTGAAAAACTAATCTATAAGCAGCTTTACTCATATCTAGCCAAACTTAATATACTTAGCCCTTGCCAATATGGCTTCAGGCCCAAAAAAAGCACTAACGATGCACTTATTAGTATGCTTAACTCGATTCATACAGCTCTTGATAAAAATGAGTTCCCTGTTGGGTTATTTGTGGACCTGCGTAAAGCTTTCGATACTGTCAACCACCAAAACCTTCTTCTTAAATTACATCATTATGGTGTCAGAGGACACTCCCTACAATACCTCAAATCCTACCTTACTGACAGGCTCCAATGTGTTTCTGTGAATAATACAATTTCTCCCACCCTACCCATCAACATTGGTGTTTCCCAGGGCAGCATACTTGGCCCTCTCCTCTTTCTGATCTACATTAATGACCTTCCAAATGCCTCCCAACACCTCAAACCAATTCTATTTGCTGACGACACAACCTTCATTTACTCCAGTCCTGATCCCCTTGCTCTAAATGCCACAGTAAATACTGAGCTAAATAAAGTCCATCTGTGGCTAACTGCCAACAAACTCACCCTTAACATTGACAAAACTTTCTATATTCTGTTTGGCAATAAATCCTCTAATCAAATAAATCTCAAAATAAACAATACCCAAATTTGTAACAAATTAGATGGCAAATTCCTTGGCATTCTCCTTGACCACAAGCTGAATTTCCAGGGACACATTCTAAACATATCAAAAAAAGTTTCAAAAACTGTGGGCATTCTTATTAAGATCAGATATTATGTACCACGCCCTGCCCTGATGACTCTCTATTACTCCCTTATCTATCCATATCTCAACTATGGTATTTGTGCTTGGGGCTCTACTACCCAAAATCACTTACGTCCTCTAATTACTCAACACAAAGCTGCTATAAGGACAATATCCAATTCTGGCCCCAGACATCACTCGGTACCCCTACTCAAATCTCTGAATATGTTAGACATTAAGTCACTGCACATTCTCTCATGTGTATTATACATATATAAAACGCTAAACTATAATGCCAATCCTGATCTCAAAAGCTTCATAGAAGGTTGTAACAGAACCCATGAGCACCACACCAGAAATAAATACAGTTTTGATATTCCTAGAGTACGACTTAATCAAACCAGAAATGCTCTACAAATCAAGGGGCCCAGAATGTGGAATGACCTTCCCAACCATGTTAAAGACTGTACCTCTCTCAACCAGTTTAAGTTAAAAACGAAGCTATACCTAATAAATTCCCTGTAACCTACCTTACCCCTCTGTTGTCAACCCATGTATGTTTTTTGTTTTGTTATTTTGTTTTTCAATTCAACGCTGTTTGAATGTAATTTTCTGTAATAATTTGTAATTGTATTTGTGCTGCTTTTTCAACAATGTTCCCCCCTCTTTTACCTCTATTTTTATTTGTACTCAACACATTTTATTCTTTTTACCCATTAGTTTTAAGCTTTAGTCATTAGTGTTTTTTCCTGCCCGAAACGCTTTGCGTAATAGTGGCTTTAGGCATTGTATGTACTAGCTCTATCTATAAAGCCAACAAACTTTGTAAAATCTCTTTATGTATGTACCTTTACCTAAATAAAAATTATTATAATTATTATTATTATTATTATTATACACTCTGTCCACACATTCTCATGTGCTATCTACATGTATAAAACCTGGTTTATAAAAACCCTGGTTTCCTGGAAACCACGTATGAAACCTGGTTTTCTAAACACTAATCTAGATCTGAAACTTTTCCTTGATAGATGTAATAGAACCCAACGCCACACCAGAAATAAATATTTCTTTGATATCCCCAGAGTCAGCCTAAACTTGTGCAAACATCCCATGCAAATAAAATGGCCCAGTCTTTGGAACTCACTCCCTGATGAATTAAAAAATTGCCCAATCCATGCCCTGTTCAAAAGTAAAGAAAAAAAAAAGTACCTAATTTCATCCTCAGTTTCCTACTTTGTGCTTCAAAGTTACACTGTATATCTGAAAGGGTACACTGCTACAATGTACCCTTTCATCTTTAAGGACATGCCTGAAATGGTATGCAAGCTAGTGGCTTTGCATTTATGTAAAAATACCAATCTTATGTAATGACACCAACCCATTGTACCTTCTTGCAAATAAATTATTATTATTTTTATTATTACCCAGGACAAAAACATCGCGGAACACCAGGCAAAGCATCTTAACCACTACAACACGGAAGCGGTTCATAACTGAACTTTTTAGTTATATTTTATATATGGCAATGGAAATTTTGTTTGTTGTCAAAGTGAACACCGAGGAACTTCCCATCAACTCCGCTCATAATTTGGTATTGTTAAGTCTTAGACAATGAATCACAATAGATATGGGGCCGGATTCAGGAAGGTACTTACGAAGGTTTTTTCCTCTTAGCTAAGAACGTTTTCCTTCTTAGCGCCTTCGTGGCGGCTACGTCCGTATTCAATTAACTACCCTAAGTGGAAAAACCTTCGTAAGTTCATTCCGGGATTTAAGTGTGGTTTCGACCACTCGTAGCTTTACGTAAATTGAATATAAGTCATTTTTTCTCTACTACATAACACTGGGATCGATTTATGATATTGGAACATGACCAAAATATTATAGCTGGTGAATCTAGTGAAGAGGAGTCCTTCGTGTTAGTTATATATTCATTCTCTGCTTGAAACTTGAAATAAATATGTGTTTGATGATAGTAGAATTAGTTTTGTAATAGCAACATATTATACCCGTAGTTATTAAGTAAATAAACACTGGTGAACATGAAGTATGAGAGAAGGTGATGAGCCCTGCCTGATGGGATCATTTACTATCACCAAATGCCCCTGTTCAAATAGTAGTAAGGATGTACCTTAGCTATACATACCCATTTCTAATTTATTTAGTTTGGTTTTATTTTTAAATTAAATCTGGGTGAGACATAAAATAAAAATATGCTGCACAAATGATGTTAGGTAAGAAGGGTAAAAATGTCAAAAACTTTATTCATTGAATACTTAAAAGCTATAATTATGACTACATAGACTTAAAAAAGAGAGAGGGAAGTAGGGGTCCAAGACCTCTTCATGTTATACAATTTGGGTGTGGAACAAGTAATTATCAAAAGAAGGCACCATGCCGGGAAGGATATGTAGCAGTGAGGTGAGGCAGCTACTTATTTGAGAAATGCTTATTTTATTTACCTTATAAGGTGAGGCAACTTATTTTATTTGAGGAATACTCAGCTGATTCCTCTACATTTAGCATGAAACAAATTTGTGTCCAAGACCTCTTCCTGTTACACAATTTGGCTGTGTGTAACCAAACTAGAAGTGCTCTACAAATCAAGGGACCCAGAATGTGGAATGACCTCCCGAATCATGTCAAAGGCTGTACCTCTCTCAACCAGTTTAAGAGTTAAACCAAGTACTGCCTAATTAACTCCATGTAATGTACCATGTACATTACATGTAGTTAATGTACTCCATGTACTCCTAATTAACCTAATTACTTACCTCCTAAATGTCAACCCATGTCTTGCTATTTTTTAAACAACGCTGTTCACCAACATGTGCAATTGCTGATTTATGCTATGTTAACCCACTTTTTGTATTTTTTATTCCTTCTTTCAACACAATTTATACCTAATCCCGATTACTATTAAGTTTTAGTCTGTGTTTTTTTTCCCCCACACCTTGCCCGAAATGCTATGAGTATTAGTGGCTTTAGATATTGTATGTACTAGCTCTGCCTATAAATCCAACATTATGTTTGTAAATCAACTGTATGTACTTTTCCTGAATAAAACCAACGTTGAATGTAATGAAACGCCATTTTCTGGGTGAGTCCCGGAGGCTCCCCGGAGCTATCCCAGGCTGATATGCTAATGTCAGTCTTTGGCATCAGTCATGTGTATGGAGTTCTTAGGCCTACTGGGGACCACGGCCAGAACCGGGCCCCCTTAGAGAGGCAAGGGGAGCAATGGCCTATAGAAGCCCCCGTGTGGTTGGAAGCATTCTATATCTGCCATCGACCGGAACAGGCACCCAGAAAAGTAAGCGCCTCAAAACAAACCCCTATTCTGGTTAAAATTGCTACCAAAAACCGAACTAGTGGATAAAACTCCCCAACCGAAAACAAGCAAACTAGTGTGACGTCACACACCGCCGCGCCGCTGTCTGCGCAGCTCCCCCGTCCCCGGGAGGGGGAAGAGGGACCCCCAGACCCCCCGCGCCGGCTACCCACACCTCAGTTCTTGAGGCCGGATGTCAAAAACGCGAAAAACCGCCGACCGGAGGGAGGGAGGGATGCCGAGGAGCCTCCGGGACTCACCCAGAAAATGGCGTTTCATTACATTCAACGCTGGTTTCTGGGGGGAGCCCCATCGGCTCCCCGGAGCTAACTACCCACAGACAGAAAAAAGAGGGACTTACCCGAGAGGCGGTCGTCGCTCACACCTCAACTCGAAGCCGAGACAACTGGCTGCAACCGCCGACCCAAAGCAACACAGGCCCGACGAGGCCCAGGGACATTCACAAGGTAACGAGCAGCCAGGACCCTGTTCGACCGCCAAAAACCCCTCGCCCGAATATCAGACCAAGACATATTCCCAAAGACGGCAGCAAGAGCCGCGAACTTACGAACGTCATGGGCACGGGGATAGACTGCAGGCTGGCTGGACTTAATAACCCTGCGGACGACCTGAGAGACCAACCTGAGAGACCGACCTGAGAGACCCGAACCCGCGAACAGGGAAGAAGGGAAACCGGATCAACCCACAGCGCTTCCCCGGACACAGAAGCTGTGGCGCGCAAATAATGGCGAAGCGCCGCAACCGGACACAAAACATGATGCACCCCCGGCCTGACCAACCAAGCATCAACCACCCATGGACCCCTCCAGAACGCAGCAGTCTCATTCTTCGCCAGAAAAGAAGGAGACGGCTGCAAACGAACAAAACAATCACCACGACCAAAAGAGCAGGAACCCCTGCGCCGGAGGAGAGCATGAAGCTCCCCTACCCGATCCCCAGAGGCCAAAGCCAACAAGAAAAATGCCTTGGAAAAACAATCCTGGACCGAAGGGGCCACAACGAAACGAGGAGATGAAAGGAAAGCGAGCACTCTGTCCAAAGACCAGGACGGCTCAGGCGACGCATGAGCAGGCCGGAGGTGAAACAATGCACGAGACAGCTTGTGAAACGGCGCAGACGTAACATCGATACCGAAAGCAAGCTGAAGTGGCTCCGCCAGCGCCACACGATACGAAGCGACAGTGTTAGGCATAAGATGACGGTCCTGAAACAACCACGAGAGGAAGGACAAGACCACCCGAACAGACAAGGAACTAACACGACGAAGACGCAAAAAGAAACGGAAGGACCGCCAGGAAACTTCATACTGCCGCCGAGAAGATGCCCTCAGGTGGGACACCAACAATGACGCCACCTGATCACCATAGAGATGATGATAGACTCGAGTCAAAAAAAACATACGCGAAGACTCGAGAAGATCGAACCAGCCACGTGACGTACCGACCCGATCTGCTGAAAGAGGCGGAGCCGCGGGAAAACCTTCGGGATCGGACACCGAGCAACCAGCGCCTGAAACCAAGGCTGGGCCGGCCACCAAGGGGCCAGAAGGACAACACTCCCCTGGTAAGTCTCTAAGCGAGTCAGGACCTGGAGCAACAGCCGAACCGGGGGAAAGAGGTACCAGAGAGGACCAGAGAGAGGACCAGAACGAACAGAAGGGGAAGGACGAGGAGGTGCGGACTGAACCAGGATCGAAGCGACCCCCACCCCCAAGTCCGGGTCTCGAAAAGCAAAGCGGGGCAGCCCCGGGGCATCCGGGGAAGCAACCAACCGAGCTCGTTGCAACAGACAAAACCTAGACTGCAACGCACGCGCCGCCTGTACCCGAATAGAATCATCAGAGGATTGGGTAAATTGAGTCACAAGCAAGCAGCAACACTCACAGGACTCAGGGTCGAAGGTATCACCGACCCAACAGGCAGCGTGGCAGAGGCAAAAACAATGAGGGTCACCCTGAGACAAGGGGACCGAGCAACCCTCAAACTCGCACACAGCGAGTGGGGACTCCGGGGTCACATCCATCGGACCCACGCGCCCCCTAGGGGATTCCCAGGGTCCTGAGCGTTTACTTTAAGAGGACTCGCGCTCAGGTAGTCCCAGGCAGGGTGCTGCAAACCGGCACCCAAAACTACCAAGCAAACTTCTAAAGCTGAACCCCAGGGACGTGTACACTCACGGGGACCTAGCAGGGGGCGCCACCGAGGAGAACAGTGGAAGGGCAAAAACAAACTGAATAAAATGACAGAACCCCCCACCAGGCAAAAAGAAAAACAAAACCCCGCAAGAGGACAGCGAATCCCAAGGAACAGAGCCGGCCGCGATGTCGGGAAATACAAGCTGAGCATGCAGCACCCTGCGCCCCTACCAGTGCAAACTGCCTCTTACCTGCCGGTAACAAGGGAGAACAGAACACCCAAGAGCCCAACAGGCGGCCGAAAAACCGAAAGGTAAAACGGACCAGCAGAGGCAGACCCCGAGGAGCCTGTGGAAGGTGACCCCAAGCCCCAAGGGCAGTACTTACAGGGCACCTAGGGAAGGCAGCCCTAGGCGCATGCAGCCCGAGTACTGAAGATAACTCCTGGCTCTCGCACCCACAAAACCAACACCACACGCAAAGCACAGTGCAGTAGCGACACCGGAGCCAGAGTACACGACCATCGCCCCTAGCATCAGCCTCAAGAACTGAGGTGTGGGTAGCCGGCGCGGGGGGTCTGGGGCTCCCCCTTCCCCCTCCCGGGGAGGGGGGAGCTGCGCAGACATCGGCGCGGCGGTGTGTGACGTCACACTAGTTTGCTTGTTTTCGGTTGGGGAGTTCTATCCACTAGTTCGGTTTTTGGTAGCAATTTTAACCAGAATAGGGGTTTGTTATGAGGCGCTTACCTTTCTGGGTGCCTGTTCCGGTCGATGGCAGACATAGATCGAATGCTTCCAACCACACGGGGGCTTCTATATAGGCCATTGTTCCCCTTGCCTCTCTGAGGGGGCCCGGTTCTGGCCGTGGCCCCCGGTAGGCCTAAGAACTCCATACACATGACTGATGCCAAAGTCTGATATTAGCATATCAGCCTGGGATAGCTCCGGGGAGCCGACGGGGCTCCCCCCAGAAAATGTATTTATTATTTATTTTTTAATCAGTAAGTATTAAAAGAAGGCACCAAGCTGGGAAGGCTATGTAGCACCATTGTGTGTAACAATAAACCAAATTTTTTTTAACAAATAATGCACCTGTATGGTAAAATAAATCCTGTCAGCTGTAAAAATATTGATGCAGTTATTTAAATGAAAAATATAATGAAAGAAATATTACTGATTTATTTTTATCCTATCTTTTTGTACTGTACAGTATATCCAAGGAAGTGAAAAATTGAGACAATGCACAATTTAATGAATGATTAGCATGGATTAGCAGTTCAAAAGAAATATGACTATTACATATCAACATGAAATCTTAATGATCCATGGTCAACATGATTTAATAAGGATAATACAGTACTGTATTTGTAATAATACAAACTATAATTTAAAATCTTTATTACTGATTTTATTTATTAATAAGATTAGGTATACACAGCAATGTGCTGCTACCCTATTCTATATGGAATATTACACAGTGTAGATAAAAAACTAGCTATAAGTTTATCTAATACTCCCATCTCACAGGATGGTTAGACATACTGTACATGGAATCAATTTAGAAAATACCAGCCTCAATACAAAAAACAAATCAACTCTGACTAAACAACTCTAAGCAATTTTCACAAAAGGTAAGCACTGAATCATGGAAACATTATATTATAATTACTCTTACCAGTTTCTACAAAACTCCTCTCAAACAAGGTATTTTTAAACATGTTTAGGTATACACAGCAATGTGCTGCTTCCCTATTCTGTATAAAGGACCACACAGTGTACGTAGATCAAAAACCAGCTACAAGCTCATCCAACATCCTCACCTCACAGGATGGCCAGTCATACATGGAATTAGGAGAGAACAAAATACTTAATGCTGATCTATTAGCCTCCACTGGCAAAATCTGGGTGCAGCACAAGAATATCTTCCAATATTCCTGAGTGTATATGAAGTAATTACAGAGCTCAAAATACCTCATACCATTTGGTATGAAGTCACTGATAACAGGACAATCACAGATATAGTGTTGGAGAGTATGTTCTCTCAAGTAGGACTGAAAACAGATGTTTTTTTTCCACCAAGAGGGCTATAAACCCATGGAACCGCCTACCCGATGAAGCCGTAAATGCCAAATTCCAGCTAAAAAATATCATTAAGACAATTGGCGGGCCCTTTAACAAGCCGCCGGCTTTCTGTCCTCTTCAAGGTCACTAGTTAGTTAGTGGCCCTTGGGTAAATTCAGTAAATATATACAATAATTGTCAGCGCATCTTCCGAGCAACAAGGACAGCTACACAGTATCTCTTAGAATTACGTAGGTAAACAACAGATGTAACATATTTGTTTACTACAGTGCCGGTGCTGGCTGTAGAAGTTGAAAAAATATTGTTTTACTTCGAAATATACTAATTTTATAAGAAAATTCGACGAAAATAGGAGGCAGTAGAGCTCCGATAAGCCAGCGCTAAATCTTCAATATGAAGAATGTTGCTGCTCTCTGATTGGCCAAACGAAACACAGTAGTGACCTCTATCGGCATGCAGGTGAACCAACAATTTTCTTCCTAAGTGGACCTTATTGAATCGCACCTAAGCATCTTCTTAGGGCGCACTTAGGAACCTTCGTAGCAAACCCACTTACGAAGAAATACACAGAGCTTCCTGAATCTAGGTCCTGGTCCAGATATGATGACCAAACCACACACCAGAAGATGAGGAGACGACGACATTTCGGTCCGTCCTGGACCATTATCAAATCGATTATGATAATGGTCCAGGACGAACCGGGACGTTGTCGTCTCATCTTCAGGTGTGTGGTTTGGTCATCATAGTCTTAAGATTAATTTGATTGTTGAACTTCTTTCCAAATAAAAATGCAAAATGCCTTGTCGATGTTAAGGGTAAGTTTGTTAACAGTCAATTTAATGGACTTCATTTAGTTCAGAATTCACTGTGTCATTTAGAATAAGTGGGTTCCCAGCAAACACAGAACGTTTGTGGACGTTTTTAAATGGTTCCACAAAGGTAATACTGTAACTTTTGACATAAATACGTATATCTGATGTTCTTAAAACCAAAGGATATAACTAAAAACATATATTCTTGAGACACAGTTTTTTAAGATTTATGTAAAAATTTAAAAATAATAGTGAATGCTATGGTATTATAATGTTTTCATGCTTTATATTTAAGAATTAATAATTTTCAGTCAACATTTAGTTTTTTTTGTTTACTTTCTGTAAAGCTATCCAATTTACGTTCTTATAACATAAATATAACATTTATATGACGTCAGTATAACGTTATTTACACGACATCATTACGTTATTATGATGTTATATTAACGTATAATTCCTGTGTGAAAACCAGAATATATATTGAACTTTATGTTTTAAACCTTGTAAAGTTATCATAAAACTTGGAATAAGACGGTAAGCATGCTTTACTTATGAAAATATACAAACAAATCAACAAAAACATTTTAACATAAAAAACATAAACATAACATAAATTAATTGCATGCATGGGAGATAACTGGAACTCTGTAATATTGCATACATGAACCTTAAGGTACAAACCCAGTGTATTTACTCATGCAGTTCTTTCCTAAATCTAAATTTTTCCAATTTTTACACTTTGTTTCGAGTTCTGTCTTGTGTTGCTACTTTTAATACCCCATTAATGTCCCCTTTGTTATGTCCATTCATCCCATTGTGCACCTCTACCATATGTCACTCCTAATTCTTTGCTTTTCTAGAGAATGTAATATAAGCTTTGACAATCTTTCTTCATATGACAGGTTAACAGGTAGAACAAAGATTACCATTTATATATGGATAACTATTATAAGTCGGTTTGAATGAGTGAATTGCTGCTTGAAGATAGGTATATACACGTGTGGTACTATCAGATTGCATCGTGGTGAGCCTAAAACCCTTCAGATCCAAGCAAAGGGTAAAATGCCAGCAGATACAATTGCGAACACATTGATACCAAAATGAAAGACATATGACGAGAATTGAGGTAACCAAAGTGAAAAGAGTGTTCACATTACATTGCACTAGAGTGCTCCCGGGTTACTTTCTCTCACTTTCTCTGTTTTGTGCGGATGGTACACCTTGCTTTTGGAGTTTATATGCATTTAAACCTGTAGATAATTCTATTGCTAACACATTGATACCAAAATGAAAGACCTAGGATGACAATTGGGGTGACCAAAATGAAAAGAGTGTATACATTTTATCGCTCTTGTGCGCTCCCTGGTAACACACTCTCGCTTACTCTGTTTGTTGCGGATGGTAAGCCGGGCTTTTGGAGTTTATATGCCTTTAGTCCTGTAGAGAATTCTATTGCGAACACATTGATGCCAAATTGAAAAAACTAGGATGAGAATTGAGGTAACAAAGTTGAAAAGGGTATACACTTTTCAGTATTATCACGCTCTCTAATGTAATGAGAGTTGCCTGAGGGTGGCTCAGCTTTCTTTTTCTGGTACCCTTGGCCTACATTCATCTTGTCGGCGGGTGGAGCGCGCTGCTGTCTTTGACATTATATGCACATAGTTCTGTTGGGAATTCTATTGCGAACGCATTGATACCAAAATGAAAGACATAGGACGAGAATTAAGGTGACAAAGTTGAAAAGAGTATACACTTTTCAGTATTTCCGCGCACTACCAGGGAATGTCCAAACAAAAATGGAGAGAGTGGAGGGGTAACTTGCCCAAAACGCGAAAGTGTTTGGGGAGATTAACTTTCGTTCAATACTATTATGCAAAAGGAGCCACACATCTATGGTTCATCCAATAAAATCAGCAGACTTCTAGATGTTACTACTGCTCGGCTTAGACTCGGTTACAAGTATTTCTGGGAATTCTCATTATCTGCCGATGTAGACCTGACCAAATGTTAACTGTCAACAAAATTATTTGCACACCCCTTCGTCACTATGTGATAGTGAATTCAGAGACAATTCTATAACCAATGTACCAACGATGTGTCAATATTTCATTCAAAATGATCTGGTACCAGAAATTTTAGCCAAATATCCCCAGTTTGCTAACTGTAAGTAGTAACTAAGTGATTGTAACCTATCCACCGCTGCCCACTGGATGGGGAGCGGTGTGCAGGACAAACATATCAATTGTGACACTAGCTCTCCACATATGTCAGTTGCTTAATTTAGAAACTGTACTTGTGATCGATCTCGAACCTATTGTTGATGTGACGACTTATACTGAATTTTGTAACTAGCTCATCAAGATTGTAACTTGCTTAGCTAAATGAATTGTTGGGTTCAGTCCCTGAGCCCATTATGTGCCTCTGCAACCCTTTCCACTACCGCCCACAAGATGGGTATGGGGTGCATAATAAATGAACTAAACTAACTTTAAGGCATCCTGAAAGAAAGCTTGGAGGGCTTGAAAAATTGCAGAACGAAGCCTTGAGGATAATCCTTGGGTGCCTTCGTACCACAAAGATACTTAATATGAGAAAGGAACTTAATATTCCGAGCGTTGTTTATCGTGTTACTGAAAATAACTGTCAAATTGGAATAAAAATGCTTAGGCTAGCTCATCCTAACCGTTGCACAGAAGCCCTCCAGAATTTCTTTATTGAATGTAAACATTGTTTCAAATAGATAAATAAAATTGGAACTGAACTCAGAAAGTATCAGATTTATAATTTGTACCAAGAGAGACAACAATAGCACTTTCCTGCACTGTAGGAAATTACACCCTTTTCAATTTTAATCCCTCCCTTTCCATCAAAGGAGCAAATTAGAGATCAGTCCCAGCTTTGTCTTGAGGCAAAGCTCAACGTCTTAAGCCATATTGATGCTCTGTCCACAGAGCATTCTCTCTCTCAAATCATATACACTGAAGGTTTCCTACAGCGCCCAACGGGTGCAGCTGGAAGTGCAGTTGTCCTGGCAATAGGATATGACTTATATTTTGAGTGGGGAGTCCGTATAAACAACTGGGCCTCTACCCTTCAGACTGAACTATTTGCCTTGCTCCTTGCACTGAAATGTGTACAAGTATCCAAACTTGATACATTAGTTGTAAGTGACTCTTTATCATCCTTAATTGCTCTCAACTCTTTAAGACATAACTGTAACATGCTTGTGTCTGAAGCTAGACACAAATACAATAACAACTTGAGGAACCTTATCATAAACAATAATCTCAACAAAAATCACATAGTTCTCAGAGGTGATTTCAATATTGACCTAGGGCTACAAAATAACCCTCAAGTAGACTGTTTCCTCAACAGCATGAATTCCTGTATGCTCATCCCCGCAATCACCAGGCCCACCCGAGTCACTCAAACATCTGCGACTACCCTGGATCACTGATGGACCAACATAACAGCTCCTCTTACATCAAGTATAATCACTGACAGAACAACTGACCACTATCCTACCTTCCTTGTAGCGAACATGGCCATAACACCACCAGGTAACAAGAAAATTACCTTTAGGTTACAATGTGAAGCGGCAATAGGCAATCTCACAAATGCCCTCCACAATGTAAACTGGGAATCTAAATTTATCAATACACAGGATAATAATTCGTTAACTAGCCTCTTTCCAAAATTTAAAGCCTTTACAATACTTATTGTCCTCTCCTCACCAAGCAAGTAACTGGCAAAAAGGTTAAATAATCCCTGGCTCACTAATGGCATACTTAAAGCAATCGACAAGAAACATGAATATGAAAAAAAAACTTAGGATTGGCCTAGTTGGAAAAGAAGTAGTTAAGAGGTATTCATCAGTGCTTACCAGTATAATAAGAGCAAAGCGTTCCTATTACGAGAATAGATTCAAAGAAGCAAAAGGCAACATAAAAAGCACATGGAGAGCCATCTCTACCATCCTAGGAGCTAAACAACATTTACATAATAAGATAAAAATCTCCAAGGATGGTTATACACCTGCAACAGATCTTGAAACAGCAACTGAATTTAATAGCTTCTTTTCATCGTTTGGTGCTCACCTTGCCCGAAAAATCCCAGAGACTCAGACATATGTTACCACATATCTTTCACGCAGCTATCCAAACTCTCTTCTCCTCTCTCCGGTCAGCCCTACAGATGTTGTGTCCATCATTCACTCGCTAAAAACCAAAGCTGGGAACATTAGTGAAATACCATCGATGGTACACAGGCGTGCCTCCCATGCCCTTGCACCATCCATAGCACTGCTGTTCAACCCTAGAGTGTCATACCTTCCCTGATATCCTTAAAAAAGCAAGAGTAACGCCAGTTCATAAAGGAGGTAACACGGCAGACATAAATAATTACAGACCCATATCGAATCTACCTATATTATCAAAATTATTTTTTTTTTTTTTTACAAACAGCTCTACTCCAATCTTGTAAAATTCAATATACTAAGTCCCTGTCAGTTTGGCTTCCGCTCCCAAAAGAGTACCAATGATGCTATTGTTAGTCTGCTTGACTTAATCTTCTCAGCCCTTGACAAAAGTGAGTTTCCAATTGAACTCTTCATCGGCCTGAGAAAGGCCTTTGATACTGTTAACCATAACTACCTCTTACTTAAATTCCACCATTATGGAATCCGTGGCCTTGCCCTAAACTATATCCGATCCTATCTTAGTAACAGACACCAATATGAAGCCATCAATGATATAACCTCTCCCACTCTACCACTTAATTACCGTAAAGGTGCCACAGAGCAGCATCCTAGGACCCTCCTGTTTCTTATATACATCAATGATCTCCCTAATGTCTCTAACATACTTAAACCTATATTGTTGGCTGATGATACTACTCATCTACTCTGACCCCAACCCACTCCTGTTAAATAATGTTGTAAACAATTAATTAAAAAAAGTCTACTTGTGGATGTCAACCAACAAACCTCACACAAAACATAGAAAAGACCTACTATATCTTATTTGGAAACAAATCAACAAATGCAATTCAGCTTCAGATAGATAATGTAAACATTAGCAATAAAAATGATGGAAAGTTTCTTAGCCTATACTTAGACAAGAGACTCAACTTCCGCACCCATATACAACACATAACTAAAAAGGTTTCTAAAACAGTTGGTATACTGTTTAAGATCAGATATTATGTACCCTACTCTGCTCTCCTCTCACTCTATTATGCACTTATCTATCCCTATCATTCTTATGGCGTTTGTGCTTGGGGTTCAACCTCTGCAAACTACCTCAAGCCCATCATCATCCAGTAAAAATCTGCTATCAGGACAATAACTAACTCTACCTTCAGACAACACACAGCTCCCTTGTTCAAATCCTTAAACATGCTAAACAAATTCACTCCATACATTCTCCTGTGTAAATTACGTTTATAAAGCCCTTTTTCTAACTGCAAACCCTGTTCTGAAACTCTTCCTGGACAGATGTAATAGAACACATGGCCACGTCCCCACCAGACATAAATATCTCTTTGATATCCCCAGAGTCAAACTTAATCTATGTAAACACTCTATGTAAATAAAGGGACCTAGTCTATGGAACTCACTCCCTTATAATGATTTGAAAAGCTGTCCAACTTCTGCCATATTCAAAAATAAAACCAAAAAGTACCTGTAGTACTTTTTAAGTACGAGGGAGTAATGCGCAAAGCGTCCCTCACCTGTGACGTCACAGCGTCATCTGACGCCATATCAACACATCGGCCATTTTGTCGTCAGTTCAGTCATGGCGAGGACTAACCCTTCATGCAAACTGCACCTACTATCAAGAAGAAGAAGATTTTGTGTTCCACCGATAGTATTATCGTAAGTAAGCACTTATATTTTATTAAATTAATTGATTCTATTTTTCTGTAATAAAGGTCCAAAGGGTTGTTAAGGAACAAGGGTGTAGCGATACCGACGCTCAGTGCGCTCAACTCACACCAAAGTATCACCTGTGTAGCTTCTGTAATTAGTGTTAATTAGTTATGCTATAAGATAATGAAGCGAGTATAAGATTAACTCGCTACAAGGGTACTGTGTTGGGAGGTGAGGGCTGTTACTGGTGTCTGTGGGGATGTGAGGACTTGTACCAACCACTATCACCACCAGTACCTTGTCTTGCATCCTGCTTAGTATTCCTATTGAGATATGAAGTATTATTGCATTCATATAATTATTCATTCATTGTCATTACTATTTTTATGGGCTATGTTCTGTTACCCTAATGCTTTTTACCCCTGGGCATGTCCATTTACTCTCCAGCCCTTCACAAGCCACTGCTGCACCCCCTCCATGCCCATACTTACTGTGCTTATTCTTACAGGACTGCACTGCATTATGTGGTGCTCACTGCCTGGACACCTTGATACATGCATTATAGGGTTCTGGTAGTTGTTCTACTCACCAAGCCCTTCCAAGGCCAGGCTTGACATGTGAGAGCTTGGTCCAACAGGCTGTTGCTTGGACAGGCCCCTCAGGCCCACATATCCACCACAGCCTTGTTTGTCCGGCACTTCAAAATCAAATGTTTATTTACGTAAGGTACATACATATTTTTAGGTAAGGTACTCTTTATTTGGGTAAATTTATCTTCGTAGTATTTAGCTTTGGCTCGTCTAATTATCTTGGATAGCAATAACGAGTAATTCTTTGAGAATTCTTTGGAGACAATTCCTAACCTATACTTCTCCCAACCTATACTTCTTCTCAAGGTCATCTTCACTTCTTGAAGATGTTCAGGTTTTCTCTTGAAGATGTCGACGGTTGTTCCAGCAATACTGTATTTCTTTTATTGCTGAAAACCTGTTTTCAGCCTAATGCTTTTTACATTAATGCTTTTTGAAAACCTGCTTTCAGCCATAAAAAAATAATCCTGAATCCAGAAAAAAATCCCTTTTGTATCGTCTGGAAATTTTCAAATATTGCTGATCAAACCTGAGTCTAAATTATTTGTATATATTATGAATTACAGAGGTCCCAGGACAGGGTTTTTAGGCACTCCACTTACATTTTCCCACTCTGACTTAACCCCCATTTATACAAACTCAGTCTTATCTTTTAGCTAATAATTTATTGTACACACCATACTCAGCCTGTGTAGGGTAGTTTATTGTGCATGTGTAGTATATATATTTGTGTAGTATATTTGGCATATTTAATGCCTCTAACCTCTCCTCATAGTTCTTGTCCTTCAGTTCTGGGAGCCACTTAGTAGCATGTCTTTGCACCTTTTCCAGTTTGTTTATGTGCTTCTTAAGATATGGGCACCATACAACTGCTGCATATTCCAACTTTGGTCTAACAAAAGTCGTGAACAATTTCTTGAGTATTTCGCCATCCATGCATTTAAAAGCTCTGAATATTATCCTTTACCTGCAATTGGTTGTTGCTGTATTTATAGAATATGATTTGTTCTACTTTACATTTGTTTGTTCCTTTTTTTCAAAATTTCTTTCTGCCTCTCTCCTCACTGCCGTGTAGTTGTTTCTCTTTGTATTACTGGTATGTTTGGGGGTTTGGCCTCTTCGTATATTGATTCCATTTTTGTGTCTTTTGGTCTCTGTCCGTCTTGAAATTTCAGTTGAACAAATCCTGTTTCCTAGTTCTGCATCTTTGTTTTGGTATAAATGTTTTTGTTCCTTTATCATATATTTCACAAAATTGACATACTGTGCATTAATTCATCTCAATTACTTCCTTTCCTAACAGCAAGCCTTTCCAGTAAAATTCTTTGAATTCTTTTCTGACTTCTGGCCTAATGTTTGTTTTATCCTAGTGTGTATGATGCCTAGCGTGTGTCTGGTGCCTGTTGTGTTAAACCGAAGATAAATGCATAAGTATAGGTCAGTAATTTCTCCAGCTTTGAAAGGGGCTTTCATTATGCAGCAGTATTCCACTCTAGAGAGCACTAGCGTCTTGAAAACTATCATCATCGGTATAGCATCTCTAGTGTGAAAAGTTCTTGTTATCTATCCTGTCATTTTTCTTGCAGTTGTGACGGCTACTTTATTGTGTTCTTTAAATGTAAGGCCTTCTGACATCAGTACACCCAAATCCTTTACGTTGCTTTTCCGTTCAATGTTATGATTTGACTGAGTTTTGTAAGTGGTTTCCGTTTTTATATTTTTTATTTTTTCCGTAGCGCATGAGCTGAAACTTATGTTCGTTAATCACCATGTTATTTTCTGTAGCCCATAGAAAGACCTGATTTACATCTGATTGGAGGTTTGCCGTGTCCTCTATGTTGCCTACTCTCGTGAAGATTCTAGTGTCATCTGCAAAGGATGATCAAGTACTATAGGTTGTGTCCTTGTCTATGTCCGATATGAGGATGAGAAAAAGTATTGGAGCAAGCACAGTACGCTTGGGGACTGAGCTCTTTACGGTTGATGGTCCAGATTTTATTTTGTTGACTACTACACATTGGGTTCTATTAGTCAGGAAGTTGTATATCCATCTGCCTATTTTTCCGGTAATTCCTTTTGAACGCATTTTATGTGCAATAACACAATGGTCACATTTGTCAAAGGCTTTTTTTTGTCAAAGCGTTTTGTTTGTCTTCCATGGCATCTAGTGCCATGTCAGAGTGGTCCAGCAACTGTGATAGGCAAGAGCGCCCTGTTCTGAAACCATGTTGTCTGGGGTTATGGAGATGCTGTGATTCCATGTATTTTGTGATCTTACTTCTTAGCATTCTCTCAAAGATTTTTATGATGTGCGATGTTAGTGCTATCGGTCTGTAGTTTTTTGCCTCTGCCTTATTTCCTCCTTTATGGGGCGGTGCTATCTCTGCTGTTTTTAGTATGTCAGGGACAATGCCAGTATCTTGGCTTTGTCTCCAAAGAATGTGAAGGGCCTGCGATAACGTTTTTTACAGTTCTTGATGAATATAGAGTTCCAAGAGTCAGGGCCTGGTGCAGAGTGCATAGGCATACTGTCTATGGCTTCTTCAAAATCCAGTGGGGATAGGATCACATCTGATTTATGATTTGATGTTGGTATCATATCCATGAAAAATTCATTTGGGTTATCAATCAGATGGATGGAGAGCTACACTCGTGGTGTCCCATTTTCCCAGCACTCTGTCATATAATGCTTTGAAACTTTTGACGGATTTGGCCTCCACCACCTTCTCACCTAACATGTTCCAACCGTTTACCATTCTGTTTGCAAAAGTGAATTGTCTTACATTTCTTCGGCATCTTTGTTTAGTTCGTTTAAATCTATAACCTCTTGTTCTTGAAATTCCAGGTCTCGGGAAATCTTCCCTATCAAGTTTATCAATTCCTGTTACTGTTTTGTACGTAGTGATCATATCTCCTCTTTTCCTTCTGTCTTCTAGTTTGGAATATTTAATGCCTCTAATGTCTCCTCATAAATCCTGCCCTTCAGTTTTGGTATGAATGTTTGTGTGCCTTCATCGTATATTTTGCAAAATATGGAATACATCTCATTTACTTTACTTTAAGAATATGGTTCGATCAATTAAAAACCCTCTTGTTCAAATTGCAAAGAGACTGAAAGAGATGCAGCATGCTCAATGGATTATATATTAGTGATTATTATTAGGATTATATATTAGTGAATCATATTAGTGATTCAATTATTATGGTCATAAAACAATAAACAAATAGTTTTGGTATTATTACACTCTATTCACAGGTTATATATAAGTATCTGCATGTTTTGTTCACCATTACAAACCACTAAGTTGGTTTGATTTTTGTTGAGATTGTTATTTATGATAAGATTCCTTACGTTATCTGAGAATGAAGCTATGTCGGTATTGGGAAATCTATAGATGGCACTTATAGTCAAGGAGGATTTAAGGGATTTACTGGAGAACTTGGCAAAGGTATATTCACAATAGTCGTCTCTATTACTAATGAGACTATTGCAGATGAAGGTATCTTTGTAAGATATTGCTATGCCACCTCCTTTTTTTATTAGGCCTGCAGTTGTGAATGGCTTTATTATCAGCCAAGTTGTAGCATACAACATAGCATATATATGTATATGGCATACATATATATATATATATACACATATATATATATATATATATATATATATATATATATATATATATATATATATATATATATATATATATATACACATATATATATATATATATATATATATATATATATATATATATATATATATATATATATATATATATATATATATATATATATATATATATATATGTTATGTTACAACATAACAGGCCAATTACACTGGATTAATCTTTGTGTTTAGATAGGAGATGCCTCGTATGGGCCAATAAGCCTTCTGCAGCCCCTATGTTTATCCCTTATGTATCCCCCCATGTTTTCACCTTCATTGTATTATCACCTGACCTAATGCGGGTATAAAATCAACTAATATATATATATATATATATATATATATATATATATATATATATATATATATATATATATATATATATATATATATATATATATATATATTCAAAATTCGTCAGTGTACTACATTTTTGTTGTTGCTTTTAGGTGATGCTTTAAACCAGTGTACGTGGGTCTGATTGTGCAACCACAGTTCGAAGAATAATGAAGATATGAACAAACGGCCTGTGGTCACTATACAGTCTGGAAGGGCAAAAGAAGAAATTGGCATTTCTACAAAAACAAGAACTATATAATGTTATTTTAAGTAAGTAACCAAAAAATTAAATAATTTTTTTGAAGTTTAAAATTCACTTAAAAATGTAAATTTTAAGTTAAAAAATTTTAACCAAAAAACTTAATATTTTTCATATTTGGAACCATTCCATAATATTTTCCCAAGCATAAATGATTATATTTCTATCACTTGCTCTTAAGATTGTTTCATTTAATAGAGGTTGGGCATAATTGTTCTCTGCTGCTAATAGAACTGACTGACTTAGCTATAGGAAAATGTAAACTTAATTGGTTTATCCATTACAGTATTTTGCAGTTTATTTCATGATCCTGTGCTTAATACTTGCATAAATAGTAGATTACAAAATGCATTTTTATATCATTAGTATTGAATAATAATAATGCAAATAATTGACTTATAAATGATGTACAATTAATTGGTAGGTGATATTATATTATTAATATTTTTTCATTCTTGCAAAGCCTTAACAAAGTCATTAACATGTTAATATAAACTTGATCACCTTCCACTTATTTTCTCATGTGCTACCTACATGTACAAAACCTTATTCCTAAATGCATATTTTGTTCTGAAACTTGTCCTTTATATGTTGTGTATCACCATCTCTGGAGAGTTTTATCTGATTGATGTATAAATTACTTTTAATTTTACAGAATATTATTGTTATACTGAATTTATTATTATATAAATAACTTAATTTTACAGAATCATCTATCAACGCACATCCACAAGTTGAGGAGGAGGATGTGACCTTCCAGATGTCTGAAGTACTGAAACAGGCACCAAACAGGCCTGGTGGATCTAGGTACAAGGTAAAATAATTTAAATTTTTTTTTTTTTTTTTACTAATTGTCCGGTATATATATATATATATATATATATATATATATATATATATATATATATATATAAATATATATATATATATATATATATATATATATATATATAAATAAATATATATATATATAAATATATATATAATGTGTCGTACCTAGTAGCCAGAACGCACATCTCAGCCTACTATGCAAGGCCCGATTTGCCTAATAAGCCAAGTTTTCTTGAATTAATGTTTTTTCGACTACCTAACCTAACATTTTCAGCTACCTAACCTAACCTATAAAGATAGGTTAGGTTCGGTCATATATCTCTATTAATTTTAACTCCAATAAAAAAAGAATTGACCTCATACATAATGAAATGGATAGCTTTATCATTTCATAAGAAAAAAAATAGAGAAAATATATTAATTCATGAAAACTTGGCTTATTAGGCAAATCGGGCCTTGCATAGTAGGCTGAAAAGTGCGTTCTGGCGACTAGGTACGACATATATATATATATATATATATATATATATATATATATATATATATATATATATAATATGTATGTGTGTGTGTGTGTGTAATTACCTAAGTGTAGTTAAAGGATGAGACCGTCTTCCCAGCACTCTTTGTCATATAACGCTTTGAAACTACTGACAGTCTTGGCCTCCACCACCTTCTCACCTAACTTGTTCCAACCGTCTACCACTCTATTTGCGAAAGTGAATTTTCTTATATTTCTTTAGCATCTGTGTTAAGCTAGTTTCAATCTATGACCTCCTGTTCTTGAAGTTCCAGGTCTCAGGAAATCTTCCCTGTCGATTTTATCAATTCCTGTTACTATTTTGTATGTAGTGATCATATCACCTCTTCTGTCTTTTAGTTTTGGCATATTTAATGCCTCTAACGTCTCCTCGTAGCTCTTGCCCTTCAGTTCTGGGAGCCACTTAGTAGCATGTCTTTGCACCTTTTCCAGTTTGTTGATGTGCTTCTTAAGATATGGGCCAACTTCTGTTGTTGGGCACCACACAACAGCTGCATATTCTAGCTTTGGTGTAACAAAAGTCATGAACAATTTCTTTAGTATATCACCATCCATGTATTTAAACGCAATTCTAAAGTTAGAAAGCGTAGCATAGGCTCCTCGCACAATATTCTTTATGTGGTCCTCAGGTGATAGTTTTCTATCTAGAACCACCCCTAGATCTCTTTCTTTATCAGAATTCTTTAAAGATTTCTCACATAATGTATTGGTTGTGTGGGGTCTATGTTCTCCTGTTCCACATTCCATAACATGGCATTTATTAACATTAAATTCCATTTGCCAAGTGGTGCTCCATATACTTATTTTATCCAGGTTTTCTTGAAGGGCATGACAATCATCTAAATTTCTTATCCTTCCTATTATCTTAGCATCATCAGCAAACATGTTCATGTAATTCTGTATACTAACTGGTAGATCATTTATGTAGACAATAAACATCACTGGTGCAAGAACTGAACCCTGTGGTACTCCACTTGTGACATTTCTCCAGTCCGATACATTGCCTCTGATTACTGCCCTCATTTTTCTATGTCAGAAAATTTTTCATCCATATTAGAAGCTTACCTGTCACCCCTCCAATATTTTCCAGTTTCCAGAACAACCTCTCTATGTGGAACTGTCGAATGCCTTTTTTAGGTCCAAATAGATGCAGTCAACCCAACCATCTCTTTCCTGTAATATATCTGTTGCTCGATCATAGAAACTGAGTAAATTCGATACACAGGATCTTCCAAATCGAAAACCATACTGTCTGTCTGAAATTATATCATTTCTCTCCAGGTGTTCTACCCATTTAGTTTTAATTATTTTTTCCAATATTCCAATTCCAATTTTTTCCAATAATGTGTGTGTGTGTATGTATATTTGTGTTGTTGAATATGACCGAAAGTCATAGTCTTTCTGCCCCTCTCCTTACTGCTATTGTTGTTTCTCGCATCTTTGTATTGCTTGTATGTTTGGGCAATTTTTCCCCTTTTCCTAGTTCTGCATCTCTGCTTTAGTATAAATTTTGTTGTGCCATTATCATATATTTCACAAAACTTGACATACATCTCATTTACTTCATGTCCTAACAGCAAGTGTTTGTCAAATTCCTTAAGGAAATATCCGAGTTCCCCATAATCACCTCTCCACAAGTCAGGTTTTTCAACTGCTTCAAGCTCATTTTCTTCCAGATTATAATGCATTGCATACTTTATTCCCAAAAAGACATGGTCACTTTAACCCAAGTGACCATGTCACTTGGGTAAAAGGAGGGAGGTACCAAAGGAGGGAGGTACTGAATGATAAATATATCATTCTCTTTCCTGGTAAATATAATATCCAGCATGGAGGGAACATCCCCTTCCCTCATCCTCGTAGCTTGTTTAACATGTAGAAACATGAATGTTTACAGGGTGAGGTTTACGAAATTATATATATATATATATATATATATATATATATATATATATATATATAATTGGTCTCTGGTCTATATATATTATATATATATATATATATATATATATATATATATATATATATATATATATATATATATATATATATATATATATATATATATGTCGTACCTAGTAGCCAGAACTCACTTCTCAGCCTACTATTCAAGGCCCGATTTGCCTAATAAGCCAAGTTTTCCTGAATTAATATATTTACTATAATTTTTTTCTTATGAAATGATAAAGCAACCCTTTTCTCTATGTATGAGGTCAATTTTTTTCTATTAGAGTTAAAATTAACGTAGATATATGACCGAACCTAACCAACCCTACCTAACCTAACCTAACCTATATTTATAGGTAAGGTTAGGTTAGGTAGCCAAAAAAAGCTAGGTTAGGTTAGGTTAGGTAGGTTAGGTAGACGAAAAAACATTAATTCATGAAAACTTGGCTTATTAGGCAAATCGGGCCTTGAATAGTAGGCTGAGAAGTGCGTTCTGGCTATTAGGTACGACATATATATATATATATATATATATATATATATATATATATATAAGTTTGTGTGTGTGTAATTTATATAAATAAATTAAATATTAATTTTGTTAATATCTTTTCAGGGAAAACTTGCAAGTACAATTCGTATACAAGAGGGGCAACAAGAGCCAGAGGATGTCTACTAAGAAAATATATAAGTCTTTATCCTCACACTCTTGATATATGGTCTTCTCTGGTCTCTTTATTTTCTCTCCTCACAAATGTCCCTTTTTTTTATTTATTTTACGTTTCTCTCCTGTTTTTCTTGTCTTTTAATCTCTCCTTTCCTCCTCTCTTCTAACACCTCTCGTTTCCTGTCTCTTCTAGCTTCTCTCTTCCTTTACTTTTTATATTTGTGGTATTCATTTATGTCATTTTTATCTTGTATATTTTTCTTGTATCTTTTTCTTATCTTGTGTTTCTCTTCCCCTTCTCTTCAATGATTTCTCATTTCTCTCCTCTCTCTGTTGTTTCTGTTCTGTCTTCTCTCTCCTTGCCTTAATTTTGTTCTGTCTCCTCTTTTGTTGTGTGTGTGTCTTTCTGTCTCTGTCTGTCTCTCTCTTTCTCTCTCTCTCTCTGGCTCTCTTGCTCTCTCTCTCGCTCTCTCTGGCTCTCTTGCTCTCTGGCTCTCTCTCTCTCTCTCTGGCTCTCTCTCTTTCTCTCTGGCTCTCTCTCTCTCTCTGGCTCTCTCTCTCTCTCTGGCTCTCTCTCTCTCTCTCTCTCTCTGGCTCTCTCTCTCTGGCTCTCTCTCTCTCTCTCTCTGGCTCTCTCTCTCTCTCTGGCTCTCTCTCTCTCTCTCTCTCTGGCTCTCTCTCTCTCTCTCTCTCTCTCTCTCTCTCTCTCTCTCTCTCTCTCTCTCTCTCTCTCTCTCTCTCTCTCTCTCTCTCTCTCTCTCCCTCTCTCTCTCCCTCTCTCTCTCTCTCTCCCTCTCTCTGGCTCTCTCTCTCTCTGGCTCTCTCTCTCTCTCTCTCTCTCTCTCTCTGGCTCTCTCTCTCTCTGGCTCTCTCTCTCTCTCTGGCTCTCTGGCTCTCTCTGGCTCTTTCGCTCTCTCTGGCTCTCGTTCTCTCTGGCTCTCTCTCTCTCTCTCTGGCTCTCTCTCTCTCTCTGGCTCTCTCTCTCTCTGGCTCTCTCTCTCTCACTCTCTGGCTCTCTCTCTCTCTCTGGCTCTCTCTCTCTCTCTGACTCTCTCTCTCTCTGACTCTCTCTCTCTCTGGCTCTGTGGCGCTCTCTCTCTGGCTCTCGCTCTCTCTCTCTGGCTCTCATATTTCATTTGATTTAAAAATGTCTGAGATTTTTTACTTAATCTAAGTTATATTGCATGGTGCTAATATGAATATTATACATGACTGTTTTTTCTTTTCTTTCTCTTTCTCCCTTTCTTTCTTTCTCTTTCTTTCCTTCTCTCTCTTTTTCTTTCTCTTTCTACATGAATATTATACTTGACTGTGTTTACATTCACTTGTAGATTTTTATTTTTAGTTAATTAGTCCTAAACTTTTGATTAATAGATTTTTATTATTAGTCATAGAAAAACTATAGTGTTATATGTATACTCGGAAAATTTTACTTGTTTTAGTTTTAAGTAACAATAACTGCTTATAACGTCAGACTGATCTCAGCATGACATGAATCACAGGCTGCTTGATCACAAAATCTATTGTGTTCACATATTGCATATATAGATTTTTAAATTTTTACTTTTATATTCTGTTATAGATATAGTCTATATATTTCGAGCTATTACATATATTTTGTTGTATTACTCATTCTTAATTAAATAAATATAATATTTTAATTCTCTTTTTGTACCCTATTTATTTGTAATTTACACATACATATATAGGATGTCCATTTCTATCTCAGATATGTCTTCTTTCTTTCTCTCCCTTTCTATTTCAGATATGAATTACAAAATTATTATACCCTAATTTACCCTAAACGCTTTAATGTAGGTAATTAAAAGATCATAAAAAAGTTTTTAGAAATGTTAATTATATACGTTCTAAGGTTGTATATAAAAGTTCTCAAAAAACCTTTTCTAAACGTAATTATAAACGTGCTGAAAACAATGAAATGTCGTTTTTAGGATGTTTTAAAAACATGAAAATGTTTGCTGGGTTAGCATGTGAGAAAACATGATGTTTCTTCTTCATGTGATATAGAGAAAATATGAAGGTACTTGGAAGATATATATGAGAAAAACAACTGGACTAAGTATGCTACCCTTGCCGAATGGCAATGTTAATTGAAAAAGAGGGAGAAGTAACAGCGCTCACTGACATATACTGCTGACAGAGATAAGATTGCAAGTACTGAAGGGAGTGACCTCTAACTCCATAGTGTTGGAGTTTGAGAAGAAGGTTATTGTGGTTAACAGTGTCAAAACCCTTGCATAAGTCAACAAACAAACCTATGGGGAGCTCATTTTTGTTAAGTACTGCATGTAATAATTTAAGCAATATTTATAAGAGCAGATCGACTGTTGGTGCTTTTATGGGTCTGAAGCCACACTGTATTATCACACGAGGATAATCTCAATAAATTCCTCTCCCAATGTGATCTATCTGAACAAACTGACCCTACTAGTACCTCAACTTAATTATCCCATTGTTACCAATAATACATAGTACATACATACATACATACAATGCCTAAAGCCACTATTACGCAAAGCGTTTCGGGCATGATAAACTTAAATGACAAGCTTAATACTAATTGAGCATAATGAGTAGAATGAAAACAAGAAATGAAAACATAGATGAAAAAGCAGCACAAATACAATTATGTCGACAAACAGCGCTCTTTAAAGAAAAAAACAGACATTGGTTGACAATAGAAGGGTAAGGTAGGTTACAGGGAATTTATTAGGTATAGCTTCGCTTTTAACTTAAACTGGTTGAGAGAGGTACAGTCTTTAACATGGTTGGGAAGGTCATTCCACATTCTGGGCCCCTTGATTTGTAGAGCATTTCTAGTTTGATTAAGTCGTACTCTAGGAATATCAAAACTGTATTTATTTCTGGTGTGATGCTCATGGGTTCTGATACAACCTTCTATGAAGCTTTTGAGATCAGGATTGGCATTATAGTTTAGCGTTTTATATATGTATAATACACATGAGAGAATGTGCAGTGACTTAATGTCTAACATATTCAGAGATTTAAGTAGGGGTACCGAGTGATGTCTGGGGCCAGAATTGGATATTGTCCTAATAGCAGCTTTGTGTTGAGTAATTAGAGGACGTAAGTGATTTTGGGTAGTAGAGCCCCAAGCACAAATACCATAGTTGAGATATGGATAGATAAGGGAGTAATAGAGAGTCACCAGGGCAGGGCGTGGTACATAATATCTGATCTTAGAAAGAATGCCCACAGTTTTTGAAACTTTTTTTGATATGTTTAGAATGTGTCCCTGGAAATTAAGCTTGTGGTCAATTAGGATGCCAAGGAATTTGCCATCTAATTTGTTACAAATTTGGGTATTGTTTATTTTGAGATTTATTTGATTAGAGGATTTATTGCCAAACAGAATATAAAAGGTTTTGTCAATGTTAAGGGTGAGTTTGTTGGCAGTTAGCCACAGATGGACTTTATTTAGCTCAGTATTTACTGTGGCATTTAGAGCAAGGGGATCAGGACTGGAGTAAATGAAGGTTGTGTCGTCAGCAAATAGAATTGGTTTGAGGTGTTGGGAGGCATTTGGAAGGTCATTAATGTAGATGAGAAAGAGGAGAGGGCCAAGTATGCTGCCCTGGGGAACACCAATGTTGATGGGTAGGGTGGGAGAAATTGTGTTATTCAGATTCAGATTCAGATGTTTATTCAGGTAAGGTATATACATACAAGTGATGTTACATTAATGGATTGATATATAGATAGAGCTAGTACATACAATGCCTAAAGCCACTATTACGCAATGCGTTTCGGGCAAGAAAAACATTAATATCTAGAACTTAATACTAATTGAGCATAAAGAATAAAAGATGTTGAGAACAAATACAAATAAAGATAAAAAAAAGGGGGAACATGACTGAAAAAGCAGCACAAATACAATAGGTTGACAAACAGTGTTGATTACAAAAAAGAAAAAAAAAAAAAAGAAAATAACAGACATGGGTTGACAATAGAGGAGTGAGGTAGATTACAGGGAATTTATTAGGTAGTGTTTAGTTTTTATCTTAAACTGGTTGAGAGAGGTACAGTCTTTAACATGGTTGGGAAGGTCATTCCACATTCTGGGCCCCTTGATTTGCAGAGCATTTCTAGTTTGATTAAGACGTACTCTAGGAATATCAAAACTGTATTTATTTCTGGTGTGGTGCTCATGGGTTCTGTTACAACCTTCTATGAAGCTTTTAAGATCAGGATTGGCATTATAGTTTAGCGTTTTATATATGTATAATACACATGAGAGAATGTGCAGTGACTTAATATCTAACATATTAAGAGATTTGAGTAGGGGTACCGAGTGATGTCTGGGGCCAGAGTTGGATATTGTTCTAATAGCGGCTTTGTGTTGGGTAATTAGAGGACGTAAGTGATTTTGGGTAGTAGAACCCCAAGCACAAATACCATAGTTGAGATAAGGATAGATAAGGGAGTAATAGAGAGTCACCAGAGCAGGGCGTGGTACATAATATCTGATCTTAGAAAGAATGCCCACAGTTTTTGAAACTTTTTTTGATATATTTAGAATGTGTCCCTGGAAATTCAGCTTGTTGTCAATGAGAATGCCAAGGAATTTGCCATCTAATTTGTTACAAATTTGGGTATTGTTTATTTTGAGATTTATAAGACTAGAGGATTTATTGCCAAACAGAATATAGAAGGTTTTGTCAATGTTAAGGGTGAGTTTGTTGGCAGTTAGCCAAAGATGGACTTTATTTAGCTCAGTATTTACTGTGGCATTTAGAGCAAGAGGGTCAGGACTGGAGTAAATGAAGGTTGTGTCATCAGCAAATAGAATTGGTTTGAGGTGTTGGGAGGCATTTGGAAGGTCATTAATGTAGATGAGAAAGAGGAGAGGGCCAAGTATGCTGCCCTGAGGAACACCAATGTTGATGGGTAGGGTGGGAGAAATTGTATTATTCACAGAAACATATTGGAGCCTGTCAGTAAGGTAGGACTCGAGGTATTGTAGGGAGTGCCCTCTGACTCCATAATGATGTAATTTAAGAAGAAGGTTATGGTGGTTGACAGTATCAAAAGCTTTACGCAGGTCCACAAATAACCCAACAGGAAGCTCCTTTTTATCAAGGGCTGTATGAATCGAGTTAAGCATACTAATAAGTGCATCGTTAGTGCTTTTTTTGGGTCTGAAGCCATATTGGCAAGGGCTAAGTATATTGAGTTTGGCTAGATATGAGTAAAGCTGCTTGTATATAAGTTTTTCAAAAATTTTTGACAAGTTTGGCAGGATTGATATAGGTCTGTAGTTGTTAACATCTGTGGGATCACCACATTTGTGGACAGGCGTTACTCTCGCTTTTTTTAGAATATCTGGAAAGGTTTGGAGTTCAAGTGACTTGTTGAAGAGCAAAGCAATAGCAGGGGCTAAAGATCTGGAGGCTTTTTTGTATATTAAAGTTGGTATCTCCTCAAGGGCACTAGACTTGGTTTTAAGGGAAAGGATTATCTCATTGACGTCAGTGGAATTAATAGGCTTTAGGTACAGAGACTGTGGATAGTTACCTGTAAGATAGTCCTTAATGTCGGTACTGGAAGATGGAATATCATTTGCAAGGGATGAACCAATGGAAGAGAAGAACCTATTGAACTCAATAGCAGAATCAGAGGCTGAAAGCTGACCATCGTTATTAGACAGGAGAGTCGGTTTGTTATTTAAAGATTTCTTTGATCCCAATATTTGTGAAATTGTGCTCCAAGTTTGTTTAATGTTGCTCTTTATTTGAGTAAATTTATCTTCGTAGTAATTAGTTTTGGCTCGTCTAATTATCTTAGTTAGCAATAATGAGTAATTCTTTGAGAATTCTTTGGAGACAATTCCTAACCTATACTTCTTCTCAAGGTCGTGTTTTTTGTTAATGGATTTCAGTATTCCCTTTGTAAGCCAAGGATTGTTAAGCCTTTTGCTTGTGACTTGTTTTGTAAGCCTAGGACAGTGGGTGTTATAAAGGCTAAGAGTTGTTTGTAGAAAAGATTGCACTGCTAGGTTGATGTCCCCTATGTTACCTAACTCGGACTCCCAGTTGACATTATCAGCAGCAGTTATAAAATTGTTTATAGCAGTTTCATTGTGCAGCCTAAAGCTTAACTCCCTTGTTTCTAGAGGTGGTTTGCTAATGTTAGTTAAGAGAAATGTGGGGTAGTGGTCTGTAGTGCTATCGGTGATTATACCTGAAGTAAGCGGAGAGGTTATGTTGGTCCAGATGTGATCTAGAGTCGTGGCAGTGCTATCAGTGATTCTAGTAGGTCTAGTGATTAAGGGTATGAGGAGGCAGGAATTCATACAGTTGAGGAAGCTAACAGCAGTAGGGTGTTCTGGCTCGCAGAGGTCAATATTAAAGTCCCCTGCGATAATTAGGTGGTTTTTGTTCAGTCTGTTATCAAGTATTAGATTTCTAAGGTTTGAGTTGAATACAGACACATCAGTGTTGGGAATTCTATAGACTGCACCCACAGACAGGACAGACTCAGCACCCTTGACTCTGAAGCTGGCGAAGATATACTCCCCATAGCAGTCTCTAGTTCTAATTTCTTTTAAGCATGTTAGTTCTTGGTGGTAGTAAAGAGCAGTGCCACCACCTCTCTGAAGTTGACGACAGTTGTGAATTGCTGAGTAGTTAGGCATGTTAAAGAGTTGAGTAGTATCCTCTTTCAACCATGTTTCAGTAAGTATAATAAAAGAGAATTTGTTGCCAATAGTTTCAATCAAGGCACTAACATCATCGAAGTGTTTACCTAGGGATCTAACGTTCAAATTGATTACAGAGATATTGTGATTATGAGTTAATACATTGTTTACATCATGTGCTACAAAATATCTGCAATTTAGATCATGAAAGTGATTATTGTCATAGATAGTGGATAAGAGGTTAAGTTCTGGGTCTATACTTGACTGCATAAAAGAAGCTGATTGTAGAATCAGAAATAAGTAGAAAAAAGCTATAAAATAGGGAAAAAAATATACACAATACTGTACAAAACAAACACAAAAGGGGCTTACAGGGGTACAATGGAGTAAGGGAGTATGGCTAGGCTAGGCAACCTAGGCAATTAATGAGATTAAAGAAAAAACATGTAAACATGGACTATACAAAACACAAGATATGGAAATACAAAACAAAAAATATAAGCAAGACTAAGCAATACAAAAAAAAAAAAAAAAAAAAAACAAATTGAGCAAAAATGAGGTAGATTGCTTACGAGTACTCACAGGTACACTGTAAGTAACAATTTGCAATTTGAGATGCAGGCAAAGCCAGGGGTACAATGGAGTAAGGGTGCATGGCAAGGCTAGGCAACCTAGGTAATAAATGAAATCAAAGAAAAGTTGAATAATAAACATAGGCAAATTTGAGCTAATGATTAATAACTATAGATAGTTCAGTAATGACTGTATAATTAAAAAGACCTGAAGAACTACTTTAATAACTCAATTAAATAATTTCGGTAAATGACTAGGTAAGAGTAAGTTAAAAATTAAGTCAGAAAATGAACCAAGGAGACTTAGGATACCTAGCCCCACTAGTTGACAGGGGGTTAATTAAGTTAATTCATTGGAAGTGATAAGGTGAGACAAACCACATTGGGAGAGGAAAGTGTTGAGGTTTTCTTCACTAGTAATAGTAAACATTTTGCCCTCTGCGGTTTTTCTCACCTTTATCAGACCATCTCTAACGAAGCACTGATGAATAGCATCTGGGTTTTGTTGCCGGATTTGACGCAGGCGGTAGAGGATTTGCTGTCTGTTCCTGGTCAAGCACTCGTTGATGTATAATCCCTTCCGTAGGGATGCAGCTGTCCGGACTAGATTGGATTTCGTGAACTGGGAAGACAGCTTCAGGCGAATTTTCCGTTGATTTAGACCTGATGGATTCTTTTTGCCTACTCTGTAGGCAGCAATAACGTCAGTTTTGTTTAGATTGAGCTGCAATTTGTTTTTTAAGAGATCCTGAGCTATTTCGAAACAATTTTCACCTTCATGTTCCACAGGTATATCTTGGGACGACACGATAACAGAGTCTAGCAGCTTTTGCTGGTCTTGTTCCTCCTGGGAGACGGAACGTTGGGCTGAAAATGTACTGATACATGCAGTCATTTTGCTGAGAGCTTCCTCCTGCTTTTTTAAGGCTTCATCAGTTTTACGAAGGTTGTTTTCCTCATGGAGATCATTCAAATCATGCTGTAGTTGGTCTTGGCTAGCCTTGTAGTTTCTAATATCCTCGCGGAGGAGGGTTATTTCTTGTTGTTGTTGTTGGAGATTAGCGCGGTTCGCTAGATTCTCGTTGAGAAGACTCAAGATGATAGAATTTTGTGACTCGAGGACTAGGCACAACTTTTTGAACCACAGATTCTCGGTCCAGTTAGTGAATTCCGGTGAGGGACCGGAAGCTCGCTTGAGTTGATTATACTGGGATGCTAGCATGTTCATAGGAGAGGGTTGGGAGGACTCTGCTCCTTTGCTCAATGGGGTGGAGGGGAGGGCAGCCCCGCCACTCCGGACCCCAGAGCTTCCAGACGGAGAAACACGGATATTGTTATTGTTGGCCGGGATGGATGTCTTGTTAGGGGGTTTGTTGCCCTTATTTCCCTGCACAGTCACATTTTTAGGAGACATGATTGGTTAGAATGGACTGAGGGGTATATGTTGAGAAGAAACTTGCGTCAGGCAGCGCGGTGGCGGCAGCATGCACTGGTACTCACACCGTAGAGGATTGTTTTGAAACTTATTTGAGATGGAATGAGTTGATTTTGGTCGGTTACTTTGGTTTTGCTATAACATGCTTGGACTCCATGTACTTAGCTGCCTGTGGGTGGTGGTCTACATCATCTGGCGTAAGTTTAAGGGCTGATATACAGCTTATAGTGAGGAGCGTAGCGTGCGTAGCGTCCTCCGTCCAGGGTCCCGGTGACGAGCAATCCACAGAAACATATTGGAGCCTGTCAGTAAGGTAGGATTTGAGGTATTGTAGGGAGTGTCCTCTGACTCCATAATGATGTAATGTAAGTTATTAATAGGAGTTAGCTAAGTTCTATAACATATTGTTACTGTAAGTGGACAGTGACCTTGTATGTTAAGATAATTGTCAAGTTAATAATATTAATAATAATTTATTCACAAGCAAGTACAATGGGGTTGGTGAGATTACATAAGATTGGTATTTTTACATTCTTGTAAGGTCACTAACATGCACAGTGTTTCCTGCAAGTTCTATAGCATATAGTTACTGTATGTGAACAGTTACTTTGTATGTTGAGATAATTGTCAAGTAAGTTCTGTAACACTTCCAGTTACATGAGAGTGGACAGTGACCTTTTATGTTGAAACAATCGTCCAGTTCTTTATAATTAATAGGTAATAGGTAAGAGCCAAGTATTACACCATATTCTATCTATAAATAATATGGGCCAATGATTGATCCTAAGCAAATAACTACACATCATTCACATCCATCAACACAACACGAACCTAAACTGCCAATCAAAACAAACTATATTGTTTTGGTTTGCCTAGATGACAAATTACAAGCCGTGGTTTGGCCACAGGGTGGCAAAAACCGTAGCTCTTTGACCTTTAATATGCGGCTAGTAAAAAATTCTTGAGAATGTGAATATTCTAGAAGTTTCTACCCGAATCCAGGGCAAGAAATGCATGACTATATAAAAAGTTCCGATACTTGTGGAACAAAGTTTGCATTTGCAGTTAAAGGAGGTAAACCTTTAATTGTGTCTTGTTTGCCAAGTGCCATTCAGTCATTACAAAGCCAGGAACTTGAAACGCCAGTATGAACCCAATCACAAAAACTTTTCATATGATTATCCACCTAAATCAGACTTAAGGAAAAATAAGTTAAATGAGTGAAAATCATCAATAAATTGCCAGCAGACACTGTTGACATTATTCAGTAAGGAAGCTGTGGCTCTCAAATAGTTCTCCTGCAGCTCTCAAACATCTAAGGTTTATCATTTGCAGCTCTTACAGTAAGCAAGTTTGGCCACCCCTGCCATAAAGGCTACTCCTATACCTGGTAAAACAGGCCTATAATAATCATACATACCAATTATGCAATGATTAAATTTAGGCTTATATCTACAAATTAAAAATCATTACACTAATTTATAGTTAGAAATACTTATTATTCAAAGATATTGAGAATAATGGAAATATAGACAACTCATGTAAATACTAGCAGTAATTAAGCCTAGGCTAACTATATTCAATGACATACTCCAAAAAATATTATAAATTATAGTCATGGTAATTGTTACAACTGATATGAGTGGGACTCTATGGGGTACTGGTACTATTAAGGGGTATAGGTAGTTAGAAGACAGGAGTATCAAATATGGGAGAGCTAAAAGGCCCGGCCCCCAAAATAAACTATCCACAGTAGTAATAACTTGCTACAAGACCAAATATGTTCGTCTAAGGGTTGATCACTGCGCTCCCACCTTGGAAGAAGAGATACTCTGTAATTCATGTACTTATTTATTAACCCCTTAACAACCCCCCATACACTCACACCAATAACAATAATAATAATAACTTTACCACACTATCTTACGTTAAAAGCCTTGGTCCACATAGGCAGGATACAAGGTTTACACTAATAACAAGCTAGGGTAAAGTACTACTGGATAAGCCCTGAAGCTGGATGCAGCTTAGGGTAGTGAAACCGCGTGGGACCCTAATACAAAACACAACACTTAGGGGTACCCAAACACTGGCAAAATACTATCCCCAGGTCTCACCAATCGTTACTACCAGAGTAGGCACACTCACTAATGCCCTGTACTTAGCTTAAGGATACAGGAACTTCAGGTAAGGGAAATAAGTAAGAGGAGAAGGAAGGAGCGTAGGGGAGCAGCCACAGAGTAGGTCTTATCCACACACACCAGCCAGAGAGAAGAGCGAGCTCCTCGCGACCACCTGGCCTCCCTCATGTCGTGGTGCCGGAAGGAGCCTAATTGATCGTGCAGCTAAGCACATTAAAGATCTTCCCCTATGCAACGTATTGTTACTTTATGAGTGATTAGAAAGTATTAGTAAGCAAAGTTGGTGCCTATGTTATTATTTAATAATCAACCCCCAGCTCAGTCTTTAAATGCTCTTTGAGAAACAATAATAGTCTTACGTCTGGCAGGGAAGATACAAACAATTTCCATTCGAAATGCGCCAACTGTACTACTTAGGAAGTTTAATAGCTCAATTTTGACCTCTGGTTTCCACTGGAGAACCCAGGGTCGTAACACTCCTCCCCCCTTCAGAGAAAAAAAAAAAATGTGACTACTAGAATAGTAGTCATATTTTTTTTTGTAAGAGTATACAGAGAACAAAAAGAAAAACCTATGACAAAAACAAAAAATCAATCAAAAGCAATTTCTCTGCAAAAAAAAAAAATACAAAGGAGTTCTCTGAAAGAAAAAAAAAACATACACAACAAAAATAAAAGAACAGGGAAGTAAATAAATTGGACACGGAATATTTAATGTCACAGGAGAACCTAAAAAAAATAACTAAAGCATGACAGTTGGTAAATGGCTTTCTGTGGCTCAGATGAATGTTATTCAGGCAACCGGGACAGAGCGTCGGCTATCACGTTGAGTCTGCCCGGTAGGTGGGTAATGGAAAGATTGAAGTCCTGTAGGTACAACGCCCACCTGAGGATGCGTTTATTCTTACCCTTCATCTGAGTCAGGAAGACTAGTGGGTTATGGTCCGTGTACACTTCCACTATATTACCTGTGAGGTAAACTTCGAACTTTTTACATGTTAACACTAGCGCCAACGCCTCTTTTTCTACCACTGAATAATTGCGTTGCGCCTTGTCGAATTTCACAGAGTAATAATATACTGGGTGTTCCACCTGATCATCCCCAGTTTGCAACAACACTGCACCAGCACCCGAGTCAGACGCGTCAACATGAATTTTAAACGGTCGGTCGAACCTTGGACTAGCAAGCACTGGGGCGGAAGCTAAGATCAATTTCAAATTTTTAAATGCCTCTGCACAGTCTGATGTCCACTTAAATTTAACGGCTTTCCGCAACAAGTCTGTGAGAGGAGTGGCAACACTGGAAAAGTTCTGACAAAAACGTCGATAGTACGCACACATACCGATAAATCTTTGAACGTCCTTTTTAGACTTTAGTACTGGATACTCCAGAATGGCATTGATTTTATCTTGCCGAGGTAACACTTTTCCTTGGCCCACTTCATAACCGAGGTACGTCACTGTGCCTTGGCCAAAATGACACTTTTTAGCATTTAAGGTAAGATTTGCCTTTTTCAAGATGGCAAACAACTGGCGTAACCTAGCTATGTGGTCAGCCCAATTACTGTCAAACAGCACGATATCATCTAAATACGCCCGACAATTTGGCACCTTAGCGAGTAGAGAGTTCATGAGTCTCTGGAACGTGGCAGGGGCATTACGCAAGCCGAACGGTAACACTTGATACTCAAAAACACCCTCGGGTGTCACGAACGCGGTGAGCTGTTTAGCACGTTCAGTGAGTGGGATTTGATAATACCCCCTCGAGAGGTCGAATTTCGAAACGTACTTGGCATTTCCCAACTCGTCGATGCAGTCCTCGAGGAGGGGCAGCGGATAGGCATCCACAATGGTCACCTTGTTGAGCTGCCGATAGTCGGTGCATAATCGCCAGGAGCCGTCTGGTTTGGGGACCAAAAGGCAGGGCGAGCACCAAGAGCCCTGGCTCGGCCGGATGAGGCCGTGCTGGAGCAAGAAGTCGACCTCCTTCCGTACGATGGCCTTCTTTTCTGGACTCATCCGATAGGGTTGAAGGCGAATGGGAGTGTAGTCCGTCAACTCGACATCATGGCAAATGGCATCAGTCTGGGTCGGGACCTCCCCGAACAGACTGGAGAATTCATCAACCAACGACTGCACCTCTTCACGTTGGGCCATCTGCAAATGGGACAGTTCCTCCACAGCATTCACAGAACTAGAATTATTGAAAATGAGATTAGTTGGGTCCCCAGAACAATCATCCCCTCTCTCACTGGAAATGGAAACATTGGTTAGTGCAATGGGCCTGGGGCCCTGGAACTTCTTCAGTCGATTTACATGTATGAGCATTACCTGGTTACGTTTGTCAGAGTGCCTCACTTTGTACGTGAGGTCCCCAATCTTTTCTGTCACAATGTAGGGGCCTTCGTACTTGTGGGACATAGTGTTCCCTAGTCGAGGCTTTAATACCAGGACAGGGTCGCCAGGCTGAAATACCCGTAACTTAGATTTAGCATCGTTACGTTCTTTCATCTTTTCTTGGGCCTTGCCAAGATACTTTAATGCAGCCGCCTTGCAGTCCTTGAGTCTCTGGTGGTGTTGCGCAAAGAAAGCCGAACCTTCGGATAACGTTACGTTCCCCAACAGATTCTCCTGTAACATTTGCAAGGGTCCACGAACTTTATGGCCAAAGACTAACTCAAAAGGAGAACAGCCCAGTGAACTTTGTAATCCCTCTCTAGCCGCAAACAAAACATACGGTAAATTCTCATCCCAGAAGGTGTGGGAACTCTCGCACGATGTCTTCAACATCTGCTTCAGAGTTAGATGGAAACGTTCAATTACCCCCTGACTCTGTGGATGGTATGGGCTGGAAACCTTATGAGTTATTCCATGTTCCTTACAAAATTGCTCGAAAACATCAGACTTAAAATTAGTACCATTGTCAGTTTGCACGACCCGAGGCAGTCCAAAAGTGGAAAAAAATTGCAACATACGAGCAACAACAGTTTTTGCTCGGATGTTCCTTACAGCAAAAGCCTCTGGGTAACGAGTAGTGATACACATCATCGTGATTAGGTAAATATTACCAGACTTAGTTCTAGGTAATGGTCCAACACAGTCCATTACCACATGAGAAAATGGTTCCTCTGGCACGACAATAGGCCTTAGAGGAGCTTTAGGTGGAGTCTGGTTTGGTTTCCCAACCAGTTGACAAACAATACATGCATTACAAAATTTTGCCACGTCGCTTTTCAGCTTGGGCCAGAAAAAATACTTTAAAATTTTGTGATACGTAATATTAATACCTTGATGTCCCCCCATAGGATCATCATGAGCAGCTGCCAAAACTCTTTCTCTATAGCAGGTCGGCAACATAACCTGGTGGACTACCTCCCACTCATTTGACAAGGGAGCACTCTGTGGTCTCCATTTTCTCATCAAAATCCGATCATTGTAGTAGTACCCAGTTGCTGCGTCTACAATTTCCTCCATAGAGACGGCTGTTTCATGACAATCTGCAAGAGTGGGGTCAGCTTTCTGTAACTCACTCAAGGAGGCATCTAGGCCTTGGTCAGATGCCATTGGCCGAGGCTCAACAGTGTTCTCCACCTCCCCACTACTCTCGGTAGATGGCGGTGGCAGGCTCTCCACAATGTCCTCGGCCGCGTCATCGAGTCGGGCCATGAATGTGTCCGCGAGGTCCACTTGGTTTTCACCACTCGGAAAGCTCCTCGTGACCTCGGGATTTACCACCTTGGCAAGCACAGGGCTGCCCTTACATTTAAGTCCCATAGACCTGGTCACCGCGCACGCAGGGTACACAACATTATCCTCTGCGGCGGGTGGATCCAGGCAAACCTTAGGGGTAGGCAACATAATAGGCAGTCTGGAGTCCCCTACCTTATCCCCTGCTAAATCATTACCAACTATTACATCAACATTAGGGAAAGGTAGGTATGAAGTGACTCCGACTGTACAAACACCCTTGTGGAAATCAGATTCCAGGGTAACCTTATGGAGGGGTACTGCTCGAGTATCACTAGTGACCCCCTCGACCAGTACCACCTCTCCAGTGTCGAGAGTGTTGGCACCTTGCAACGCACTCTCTAAAATTAAAGTCTGGATGGCACCGGTGTCTCGGAAGATCACCACGTCCTTCCAGGAAGAACCCTCAGACAAAAGTAGTCTCCCTTTCGATAAGAATGGGGTAAGCAAGTCCAACCACTGTGGGTTGGAGGTCTTACTCCCTAACCCTTCTGAAAGCCTCAAGCCCTGTGTCACAACTAGAGCATTGGGTCTTTTTTCAGGGTGCAATTGCCAACAACGGCTAATAGTGTGGTTTGGACGATTACAGTGACCACAAAAACGTCGGGGAGAAGAGACATTACTAACAGAATTACCCTTCGGTTCACCTTTAGGTGCCGTTGGGCTAGACACTTTAACAGGGTTAGTTATGTCTGAAACAGAAGGTGCATTAGGTAAAGGGTTAGAATGAGCTGGTCTGGACTGGCTGTGGGTATAAGGTTTGCTACTCTGTGGGGTATAATTATTTTTATTGGGCCTTTTGCCCGCCAATTGGTAGTTTTCTGCCAACTTGGCCAAATCCCCTATTTTAGAATTTAACTCTATCCTTCCTCTAATATACTGTGAAACATTCTCTGGCATAACATCTATAAAATGCTCCATTAAAATTAAGTTCCTGAGAGCCTCGTATGTTTCGGCTTTCGCCGAGCGAATCCATCTATCAAATAATCGAATTTGATCATTCACAAATTCAGTGAGCGGTTGGTTGTGAGTAGGCCTAAGGTTACGATAAACTTGGCGGTGAGCTTCAGGAGTAATTTCATATGCCCGCAAAATACATTCCCTGACTTTATCATATTCGAAACACTCGTCGTCAGGCATGTTTATAAAAATATCTTGTGCTTTACCCCTAAGTCTTCCCTGTAGGATTTTCACCCACTCTTCCTTTGGCCAGTTCATGGACGTGGCCACTCTCTGAAAATGGTTGAAAAACCTTTCAGGGTCAGACTCGGAAAATTCAGGCAAATTATGCTTTTTCTCATAATGCCTGGGGTTTGAATCCCCGGCAGGTGGAGTTCCAGTGGCATTCGCTCTAATTCTAGCCTCCTCGGTTTTGAGTTTTTGCTCCTCTAATTTTATTTTTGCTAACTCTAAAGCTAATTCACTTTCCCTATGAGTTGCACTTTCTGCTTGGCTAGGCTGGCATAAAGGTGTATCACTTGCCAATAGTTGTTCATCAATACAATGTTGCAATATTTCATTCACCAAAGTCCACTTTTTATCTGCGACATTTAATTCTAGGCCAAATTCCTGGCCTAACAATACTAAATTAGACTTTTTAAGTTTCTTTATCTCTACCACTGAAGGCTCCCTTGCCAGGTTCTGCATTTCAGAAGACATCACTAATAATTTTAGCTCCCAGCCAAAGAAAAAATTAAAAAATAAAAATTGGAAAAAAAACAAAAATTTGCACGGCCCCTAACACAAGGCCACACTAACCTTAATCGTGAAGGGATCCAGCTGGGTGTCCAGTCAGTGCAAGAATGTCCTTTGCTAGATGAGCTGGACCCTAGGCTAGCACACAACCGTTCTGCAGAAATAAAAAATTTTAATTTTGGCACTCAAGAATCTAATTTTTTACACTTATAATGTTCCTCCCGGACTGGCCAACCACTTGTTACAACTGATATGAGTGGGACTCTATGGGGTACTGGTACTATTAAGGGGTATAGGTAGTTAGAAGACAGGAGTATCAAATATGGGAGAGCTAAAAGGCCCGGCCCCCAAAATAAACTATCCACAGTAGTAATAACTTGCTACAAGACCAAATATGTTCGTCTAAGGGTTGATCACTGCGCTCCCACCTTGGAAGAAGAGATACTCTGTAATTCATGTACTTATTTATTAACCCCTTAACAACCCCCCATACACTCACACCAATAACAATAATAATAATAACTTTACCACACTATCTTACGTTAAAAGCCTTGGTCCACATAGGCAGGATACAAGGTTTACACTAATAACAAGCTAGGGTAAAGTACTACTGGATAAGCCCTGAAGCTGGATGCAGCTTAGGGTAGTGAAACCGCGTGGGACCCTAATACAAAACACAACACTTAGGGGTACCCAAACACTGGCAAAATACTATCCCCAGGTCTCACCAATCGTTACTACCAGAGTAGGCACACTCACTAATGCCCTGTACTTAGCTTAAGGATACAGGAACTTCAGGTAAGGGAAATAAGTAAGAGGAGAAGGAAGGAGCGTAGGGGAGCAGCCACAGAGTAGGTCTTATCCACACACACCAGCCAGAGAGAAGAGCGAGCTCCTCGCGACCACCTGGCCTCCCTCATGTCGTGGTGCCGGAAGGAGCCTAATTGATCGTGCAGCTAAGCACATTAAAGATCTTCCCCTATGCAACGTATTGTTACTTTATGAGTGATTAGAAAGTATTAGTAAGCAAAGTTGGTGCCTATGTTATTATTTAATAATCAACCCCCAGCTCAGTCTTTAAATGCTCTTTGAGAAACAATAATAGTCTTACGTCTGGCAGGGAAGATACAAACAATTTCCATTCGAAATGCGCCAACTGTACTACTTAGGAAGTTTAATAGCTCAATTTTGACCTCTGGTTTCCACTGGAGAACCCAGGGTCGTAACAGTAATATACTATAAATGAAAAATGCCACTTTATAAAATGGGTTAATACAAGTGGCAGAGTCAGGCTAATATTATTGTCAGATAAGATAATATAATTGCCAGTATTCTAATATAATTGTGTCAAGATAATATTATTGTCATTCAGGATAATATATTTACCAGCACGCTAATGTAACTGCCAGTGTCAGGCTAATATAATTGCCAGTCAATTTAATTTCCCTCTGCGAAGTTTGACCTCATACAATCAGCTGCTAAGCAAAAAACCAACCTCTATATAAATGAGTGTCTTACAAAGCAGCGTGGATCCCTCCTCTACAGGCTGCGCCAAATTCGCAAACAAAAACCTGGTCTTATCAAGCAGTGCTACACTAGGAATGGTACGATTTTTGCGAAGAAGGAAATTACAGGAAAAAGATATGAAATAAAATGTGACCAACAACTCCTGGCCTTCTTAAGTGATTGTGGTATATCTGAAAACCTGAACCCGACCAATGCCAGTACTTAAAATAACTCTTTCAGTGCTAGAGCCTAACCTAACTTAATCTAACTTTGTCTAAGGTGCTGTCTCTGCCTTACCTTTTACCTAATGTTCTCTCATTCATATAATTTCCTAAATAATCCATCAAGTCTCCATGCACTTATGCAAGCATCTACCTCAGTTTCATTGTAAAATTTTACTCTTAAATCTAATCTTACTCTATTCCATTTATATTTTAAATTAATTTGTATTGATCTATATCATTTATTGAAATCAATTATTGATCTCATTTTTGTTCTTTTAATTAAATTCATACTAATTATAAGTTAAAACTAAGCTTAATAAAATTTATTATCTGTAAGATTATTTTACTTTACAATTATCATTTGTCAAATTTTTTTATATATTCATCTTGTCAGTCTCTACTGATTTTTTGTTCTCTCCACCAAACTTGTGTATCCTCCATGGCTATCTAGTGACCTTAATTCTACCTCTAATTGTTTCAATTCTTTTGTTTACTTGCATTTATTGCTGTGTTTTGCCATAATTATTCTCTAATTTAGCAGACTCAATACTTTGTAAGCTCTTATTGTATTGTTATATTATTTTATTGTTTGTGTTTTGCTGTAATTACTTTCTATTTTACAGCAGATTTGTTTTCATCTGTTCCTGTAACTGCTTATCTTATTGTATCGTGACATTCTTATCTATATTGATATATATTATCTATCTATTGTTACTTACAGTGTACCTGAGAGTACTTGTAAGCAATCTACCTCATTTTTTCATTTTGCTCAATTTGTTTTTGTATTGCTTAGTCTTGTTTATATTTTTGTTTTGTATATCTATATCTTGTGTTTTGTATAGCCCATGTTTATATGTTTTTTCTTTAATCACATTTATTACCTAGGTTTCCTAGCCTAGCCATACTCCCTTACTCCATTGTACCCCTGTAAGCCCCTTTTGTGTTTGTTTTGCACAGTATTGTGTACATTTTTTTTCCCTATTTTATAGCTTATTTCTACCTTGTAATTTGCCTTTCTTTCCTTGTTTTCCTGCAATCAGCTTTTTTTATGCAGTCAAGTATAGACCCAGAACTTAACCTCTTATCCACTATCTATGACAATAATCACTTTAATGATCTAAATTGCAGATATTTTGCAGCACATGATGTAAACAATGTAGTAACTCATAATCACAATATCTCTGTAATCAATTTGAACGTTAGATCCGTAGGTAAACACTTCGATGATGTTAGTGCCTTGATTGAAGCTATTGACAACAAATTCTCTTTTATTATACTTACTGAAACATGGTTGAAAGAGGATACTACTCAACTCTTTAACATGCCTAACTACTCAGCAATTCACAACTGTCGTCAACTTCAGAGAGGTGGTGGCACTGCTCTTTACTACCACCAAGAACTAACATGCTTAAAAGAAATTAGAACTAGAGACTGCTATGGGGAGTATATCTTCGCCAGCTTCAGAGTCAAGGGTGCCGAGTCTGTCCTGTCTGTGGGTGCAGTTTATAGAATTCCTAACACTGATGTGTCCGAATTCAACTCAAATCTTAGAAATCTAATACTTGATAACAGACTGAACAAAAACCACCTAATTATCGCAGGGGACTTTTAATATTGACCTCTGCGAGCCAGAACACCCTACTGCTGTTAGCTTCCTCAACTGTATGAATTCCTGCTTCCTCATACCCTTAATCACTAGACCTACTAGAATCACTGATAGCACTGCCACGACTCTAGATCACATCTGGACAAACATAACCTCTCCGCTTACTTCAGGTATAATCACCGATAGCACTACAGACCATTACCCCACATTTCTCTTAACTAACATTAGCAAACCACCTCTTGAGTCAAGAGAGATACGTTTTAGACTACACAATGAAACTGCTATAGACAATTTTATAACTGCTGCTGATAATGTCAACTGGGAGTCCGAGTTAGGTAACATAGAGGACATCAACCTAGCACTTCAATCTTTTCTTCAAAAAACTCTTAGCCTTTATAATACCCACTGTCCTATGCTTACAAATCTATTAATAAAAAACATGACCTTGAGAAGAAGTATAGGTTAGGAATTGTCTCCAAAGAATTCTCAAATAATTACTCATTATTGCTATCTAAGATAATTAGACGAGCCAAAACTAAATACTACGAAGATAAATTTACCCAAATAAAGAGCAACATTAAACAAACTTGGAGAACAATTTCACAAATATTGGGATCAAAGAAGTCTATAAATAACAACCCGACTCTCCTGTCTAATAACGATGGTCAGCTTTCAGCCTCTGATTCTGCTATTGAGTTCAATAGGTTCTTCTCTTCCATTGGTTCATCCCTTGCTAATGATATTCCATCTACCAGTACTGACATTAAGGACTATCTTACAAGTAACTATCCACAGTCTCTGTACCTAAAGCCTATTAATTCCACTGACGTCAGTGAGATAATCCTTTCCCTTAAAACCAAGTCTGGTGCCCTTGAGGAGATACCAACTTTAATCTACAAAAAAGCCTCCAGATCTTTAGCCCCTGCTATTGCTTTGCTCTTCAACAAGTCACTTGAACTCCAAACCTTTCCAGATATTCTAAAAAAAGCGAGAGTAAGGCCTGTCCACAAATGTGGTGATCTCACAGATGTTAACAACTACAGACCTATATCAATCCTGCCAAACTTGTCAAAAATTTTTGAAAAACTAATCAATAAGCAGCTTTACTCATATCTAGCCAAACTCAATATACTTAGCCCTTGCCAATATGGCTTCAGGCCCAAAAAAAGCACTAACGATGCACTTATTAGTATGCTTAACTCGATTCATACAGCTCTTGATAAAAATGAGTTCCCTGTTGGGAACCTGCGTAAAGCTTTCGATACTGTCAACCACCAAAACCTTCTTCTTAAATTACATCATTATGGTGTCAGAGGACACTCCCTACAATACCTCAAATCCTACCTTACTGACAGGCTCCAATGTGTTTCTGTGAATAATACAATTTCTCCCACCCTACCCATTAACATTGGAGTTCCCCAGGGCAGCATACTTGGCCCTCTCCTCTTTCTCATCTACATTAATGACCTTCCAAATGCCTCCCAACACCTCAAACCAATTCTATTTGCTGACAACACAACATTCATTTACTCCAGTCCTGATCCCCTTGCTCTAAATGCCACAGTAAATACTGAGCTTAATAAAGTCCATCTGTGGCTAACTGTCAACAAACTCACCCTTAACATTGACAAAACATTCTATATTCTGTTTGGCAATAAATCCTCTAATCAAATAAATCTCAAAATAAACAATACTCAAATTTGTAACAAATTAGATGGCAAATTCCTTGGCATTCTCATTGACCACAAGCTGAATTTCCAGGGACACATTCTAAACATATCAAAAAAAGTTTCAAAAACTGTGGGCATTCTTTCTAAGATCAGATATTATGTACCACGCCCTGCCCTGGTGACTCTCTATTACTCCCTTATCTATCCATATCTCAACTATGGTATTTGTGCTTGGGGCTCTACTACCCAAAATCACTTACGTCCTCTAATTACTCAACACAAAGCTGCTATTAGGACAATATCCAATTCTGGCCCCAGACATCACTCGGTACCCCTACTCAAATCGGGTCCATAGAATTACCCCAATCATCCCAAATCAGGCCAAAACTACCCAAAACGTATTAGCATTACGTAAGTAATGAAGAAATATGGTATATTTACTTACTATAATGTTGGTGCTACACGTAGAACATGATCAAACCTATTTTTTCTCTGAAATAATCTAATTTCATAACGAAATGAGACGTAAATATGTGAGAGGTGACGCCATAGGAAGTCGACGGTCCAAGCGACAATTGTGTGGAGCGACTTATCCAAGATATATGGTCGCCTGGAGAGTGTTTGCTGCCATAACAGCCTCCTGTACACAGTGATCCAGTCGTCGTATTTCATGGCTCAAATTGTCGCAAATTTAATTGGTAATATTAACAAGTAGAATGTGTATTTATAATAATATTTTTCATAAACAGCCACAAAATATTTAATATTTATTAAAAAAAAGTGTCTGGAAGTTAAATCAATTCCACATGACAATAAATTTGTTATATAGATACTAGCGTTATTCGTTGGTATGCGTTCGCTATTTAAACTACTCCAGTCCTTTTCGTTCATAGAACACCGAACCCTACACGCTCTCTGATATATTGCTTAATTAACAAATATTCACAAATAAAGATTATATTTATATATGTTATCAGAAAGGCAGATATAAAATAGTTTGTGTTAATGCATCACAGAGATTATACCTTATTAGAGGAAAAATATTCATATTTTAAACAAGGCTTCTTGGCCGACGCTCTCCCTTTCGATGGGAACTATGACCTTTTGAAAATCAATGTTAATTGAATCTATATATTATAAAAAACGAAGTTTTTTATGTCATCAGAAAGACATATAAGCTGCATGTTAATACTTTGGTATAAATATAACTGAAGTGAAAGTGAAGATATATATGCCTTTTTATAGTTACTTGATGGCTCGCTCAGGGAGTGTGAAGGCCTGCACACAAGCCAATCAATTTTATAATTAATGTACATATATGCAAAGTAACGTCAAAGGTTTTTATTTCAGAATGAAGACAGATGTAAGAGGAATAATAAGAGGAAATGAAGATGAAGAAATGATAAAAAGAATGGCAATAGTGGATAGTAGTAACACACTTAAGAATTATTCAGTAATAAATACAAACTCGTCCTTCACCTATGATAAAGGAAAGTCAACTTGGAAGGATTCAATTTACATGAGATTAAGATTAGGATACAAATATATCTGGCAATACGGAGTTGATGTCAGTGAAAAAGATAAGGAGTGTAAATTATGTAGTATGCCGCACGCCCACACCTTAGAACATTATGTATTATAGTGTCAACTTATTGATAACTATAGAAATAAGGAAATAAGTAATGTACCACATCAAATTGTTTGTATGTGTGATAATGGTATGATACAGTATACTTAGGAGCTACAAAACTTTTGCCCCAAGAGTGTAACAATTGTATGCTGTACTTACTATATTAACCTGCAATGTTAAATGGGATTCTTGTAATGTTAATTGTCTATTTGTACTTACTGAATTTGTGCGCCCCTTGAGGGACTTGAAGTAGAGGGGGTAGAAATAGCCTAAGTTACTCTATCCCTTTGAGATGTATTTTTTCTTGTCTCAATAAACATACTTGAACTTGAACTATAAATATTTTTGGCTTCCTGACCATAAAGTTACCGCCGCAGTCGAGGGTAAGAGACCGGATGTACCCCATATACAAGCCGCACTAGCTATTAGTTCATAAAAGCTGACAACTTACCCAGATAAACATTACTTCCTAATTATATATATATATGCAAATAATACAATTAAAATGTTTAAAACATGATTATATATATGTATCATGTGGACAGTTTTTAATGTAATTTTTTCTCCTGATATTCGGGTTCTTTATTATGCTTCATCTTGAGGCAAAGCCCAATACCTTACGCCATATTGATGCTCTGTCCACAGATCATTCTCTCTCTCTCTCTCTCTCTCTCTCTCTCAAATCATATACATTGATGGTTTCCTACACCGCCACACGGGTGCAGCTGCAAGTGCAGTTGCCTCTACCCATCAGACAGAACTATTTGCCTTGCTTGTTACACTAAAATGTGTACAAGTGTGTGTGTCTATGTATGTATTAACACGATATACTGAACGGGGTGAGAATAGCTTGAGCTACCTCATCCATTTGTGTGTATTTTACCTCAATAAACTTATTTCAATTTCAATTTCAATTCAAGTCTCCAAACTTGATGCATTAATTGTAAGTGATTTTCTACCATCCTGCATTAATTGTAAGTGATTTCTATCATGCTTAATTGCGCGCAACTCTTTAAGACACAATTGTAACATAACCGTGTCTGAAGCTAGACAGAAAACACAACATTATTAGTGATGGTAACATAAGCCATTTCATGTGAATTCCATCTTCGTTGACCTCCGAAACTTGAGGAATGGTCCAGAAAATAGCTACTAAAGTTTAAGTCAAGTGTGAAGATACTTTAGTTGATACTTAGATACTTCCAATAAGTGTAAACATAAGTGCTGACGATGCTACCTTCCTCTATTCAGACCCCAACCCAAACGCACTATATAATAATGAAAATAATAGATTTAAAAAGTCCACTCATGGATGTAAACTAACAAACTCACATCAAACATAAAAAAGACCAACTACTATTTTTGTTCGAAAGTAAATCCTGAAACCAAATTCAACTTCAGATACACAATGTTAACATTAGCAATAATGATTATGGAAAGTTCCTTGACCTATACATAGACAAGAGACTGAACTTCAGCATCCACATACAACACATATGTGGGTGTATACACACACACACACACACACACACACACACACACACACACACACACACACACACACACACACACACACACACACACACACACGCGCGCGCACACGCACACGCACACACGCACACGCACGCACACACACACACGCACACACACACACACACACACACACACACACACACACACACACACACACACACACACACACACACACACACACACACACACACACACCAGGAAGACATTTACAGAGAGTAGGGAATTAATTAGGTATCTGGTAGCTAGTTAAGTGGTTTGGGATTTATATCTTGAGGTACTGTATACAATGTTCACAACATAGCAATGTATAATCATTTCATTGTATACAACACATTTTGGTGAAATCCCACGGTATTCCTAGACCAGAATCATAAACATCTCTGACTTCCCACAGCAAGGCGCCGGGCACCGCGGGCTCCAGGCATGATGATTTATGTTTATTTCTCAGAGCAGTAAACAGCCTGCGGCAAAGCTACCCATATGTGTAGAGCTCAGTACTACAGATGAAGAACAACAACGTAAACATTTTTGACGTTGATTAGTTTGCTCAAACACCACTAATTTCCATAAAATAAATATAGACAAAACATTTCTGCTACAAAAATAAATGAGAGTAAGAATGCTTGTGGTCTCTTGAAGTGCAGGATAATTAAAATAAGTTTTATATTTTATAGATATAGTACTTGTTTACAGACTATATAAATCACCACGTTAATAATAATCACCACTCGATAACTGTATTAACAACTCGAATGTAATGATTGGTAGTGATCAGGAAATCGAGTTAAGAAAGGCACTTATGTGTTGTTTTCCGAAGGCAACATTGTTATTGTGTAGTAACCATCTGAAAGAAAATGTTCGCCACTATTTAACGGATAATATTGGATGCACGAACACCGATAGGATTCGTATCCAAAAGAAAATATTTGGTACAAATGGGTTAGTTAGAAGTGTTTGTGAGGATCAGTTTGAAAGGGGAATCAACAATCTCATATTTTACTTTTACAAATACCCAAAGTTCAAAGATTATTTTGATAGTCGTTTGAAATCTTCTTTATGGAATTATGTGTGTGTACCTCACGCAAAAGCCAAAATGGACACGTTATGGACTAATAACAATTGTGAGTCACTAAACCATATCCTGAAACTGACTATTGATTGGAAACCCCAAAAACTGCCAGAATTAATTGAAAAAATTTGCAATGTTTCAACGCTCCAAATGCTAGATCTGAGGAGAGCATTACACGGAGAAGGCAATTATATAATATCATCCAATTTAGATAAGTACCTGGTTCCTAAGGAAGTTTGGGACCAAAAAACTAAAGATGAAAAGAGAGATTACTTATGGTGCTTTATATCAAGAAAACCTTATAATGAAAATACTAAAATGTATGACAAAAACAAAATTTTTTCAATCCCAAAAACATTTGGAATTGCCAAAAAACCATATCAGCGTAAGCGCCCCCGAAGTGAAAGAGCAGTTTAATGCTATATAATAAATGTGTTTTGGAAATAGTAGCTGACGATTTTGTGTTGATATTGCATATCTCTTACCTAATTTGTATTATGAAATATGACATGATAGTGCGTTACAGACTTCAGTTAGGAAATAATTGGACTTGTAATGTGATTACTGATCCATCTGTATCCCAGTCATTTTACTATGTTAATTTTATGTAATTTATTCTTAAGCTTAATAACATTATTTAAATGTGCTAAATTTCCATTTATATATATATATATATATATATATATATATATATATATATATATATATATATATATATATATATATATATATATATATATATATTATGTTTCCAAATTTCTGATGATATACAACATATTGTGGTTTATAATTAAGTTCTTATTAATAGTGATCCTGCATCAAAATTAACAATGTTCAAATTCGGTTTTGTATGTTAAAATTAACTACATTTTTATGTTAATTTCTTTCTGTAAATAATGATGATAAAGTGCAATAAAGGTATGATTGAGACAATGTTAAATCGTTAAATCCTAAATATATCTTGAGTCTTATACTTGAAATATTAAATGAACATATAGTGTGTAGTGTAGTGTTTCAATTATTATTAAGAGGGAAGGGTTGGGGGTAATGGTTCATATGTCCACATTCGAATGCCCCTCTTCCCAGGACTGGGGGTGCGGGAGTGTACAATAAACTATACCCACCTCCGGCAGCAGCTTGTCGAAGGCGGAAGTGGAGTCTAGGCCGTTTGTCATGAAAATTATAGTGTGATGGCTCTTATTTTTATTATGGGTACATAATAAGATTATGCCTTTATTCTTAATTTATATTACAATGCTGGTAAAATACACTTCTTGATGAGTATGGAGTACAAATGAACTCATTGTGTACCCTATACTCACAGGATGAGTATAGGGTACACAATAAACTACCACTCACATCATGGGTATGGGTTGCACAAGAAACTATCGGAGAGCAGAGTATGGAAAGCAAAGTAAACAAAGATTCACACGATGAGAAAGGGTTCCACAATGTCCTATGACTCACAGGATGAGTATGAGGTGCATAATAAATTACCATTCATAGGATGAGTATGGGTTTCACAATAAACTAAAGGTAACAGGATGAGCATGGGTTGCACAAACTATTGGTAACAGGATGGGTATGGGTTGCACAATAAATTACTGTGCTAGGATGAGTGTGAGTAGGATATATATATAAACATATTGTGGTTTATAATTACGTTCTTAATAGTGATCCTATCCTGCATCATAATTTACATAATATATATATATATATATATATATATATATATATATATATATATATATATATATATATATATATATATATATATATATGTATATATATATAATTAGGAAGTAATGTTTATTTGGGTAAGTTGTCAGCTTATATGAACTAATAGCTAGTGTGGCTTGTATATGGGGTACATCCGGTGTCTTACCCTCGACGGTACCCTCCTTACCCTTATCCGCGGCGGTACCTTTATGGTCAGGAAGCCACGGATATTTACAATGGGGCTCGGTCAGTCAATATGATTCCTTTGACATCACTAAACTAACTCTTATGTATTCTGTTCTCGTATTGACAATTTGAATGACATCAAGAATATTTTGAATATCTTCTGATATAGATGGTGCTGTAGTTGATTGTTGTTCATGACAAGTCCAATGGGTCATTAGCATCGCTCAGATTAGTGGGAAGAAATTCTTGCTGCAACAATGTGTGTTCTCAGAGCTAACTAGGGTAACTAAAATACTTATTTCCTAAATAAATACTTTAATTGTAAATATTTGAAAATATATGGTATGTATCAGAATTTCTGACGATATAAAACATATTGTGGTTTATAATTAAGTTCTTAATAGTGATCCTATCCTGCATCATAATTTACATAATATCTACTTCTGTTTTGTGTATTAAAATGACTACTTTTTATGTTAATTTCTTTCTGTAAATGATGATGATGATGATAAAGATCAGTAAATGTAAGTAAGAACATAAGAATGAAGGTAACTGCAAAAGACTTATTGGCCCATACGAGGCAGCTCCTCGTATGGAGCTGCCTTTGATAAGTAATTACCAAAGAAGGCACCAAGCCGGGAAGGCTGTGTAGCACAATCAAATAAGTCAACTGCTCCTGAAGAGGACGGTATTACAGTTTACTGAGATTAGTCTCACAAGTACCAGGTAATCCACTTTTAGTGTTGTACAGAATGAGTTTAAGTGAAGGAGTATTACCTGATGATTGGACAGTGTCATTGTTCCCATCCCCAAAGCACACTCAGATAATTATAGACCCATATCTCTACCATAATTTTGTCTATTAGCACAGTTTTCGGCGTGAATGCATTTTGGTTCTACAAGGTAGCCAACTCCATCAAAATATTAAATATGTACCCAACTCAATTAACGATTAATCAACCAATTACTCCATGGGATAACTTGGATCTAGCAGTTGATTTTGTAAATGCACCCAAGAAAGATAATGTACACTCTACATTATTAAAACAGTTAACACTGTGAAGCATCACTGAAAGTACTCAGAGTATGGGTAACGATGTGTATCAGTGCTATACCGACGGTTCTGTAGAAGAAGGTGGACGATGTACCGGATGTGCATGTAATATATTTGAACAATCTTCTCTCTTACATACATGAATGAAGCGCTATGCTAAACTGTGTAATTACTATTTGAGTACTGGAACACTTGATGATATATTGAACTTGTACCCTAGATTGACGATGTAACGTATCAATTATACAATGAATGTATGTGATGTAACTCTATAACCTGAGCTTGTGAAAGCACCTTAATCACCTTCAGTGATTAAGTGCTTAATTGCACACTAGTTTCTCTATCAGTTATCTCACCTTGTCAGAGTAAAAGAGACAAATATATGTGTATGTATGTGTTCAGAATTCAATTTCACCTTTGTAAATGCACGTTAATGACACTATGTAAAAGACACATCGAACACTTTATGTAGGGCATACGTAAATCTGTGTATTTATGTATTTACGTATGTAGCTTAGCCTAGCATTTTAAAAACACTACAATCACCTTATGTGGTTGATTGTTCAATAAATCCCTGAACTATATGTTTAACAAATCTCTAACCCTATCAATGGAGTTAGTTTAGTTCTTATATTATGCACCCTATACCCATCTTGTGGGCGGTAGTGGAAAGGGTTAGAGTCCATGGCGGACTGAAGAAAATGTATATATGATGGTTAGCATTGTTAATGTGTGGCCACGTCTGTGGTAGAAAATAATACAAAAAAATCAAATAAAGGTATTATTGAAACTTTATACGAAAACATTAAATCCTAAATATATCTTTAATATTATACTTGAAATATGGTATACTTTGCTCTCTCCATCGTACTTCTGCACCTGCTGGCAAGTGGTTCGGTGCAGTGTGCAGGTGATGTTCATTACTGGGTGAGCTGGCAAGTGGTGCTCACCTGCCAGCTCACCCAACGAAAATTTGGTTTTTAATACACTTACACATTTATTGGGTCTTTCCTTCACCTTCATTCAAGCACTAGGGTATTACAGTAAGTGTTTTAATTATAATATTTATTAACGTTATTATTTTTAATTTTTATTATTATTAACAGGAGAGGATCGAGTGTGTGTGTGTGGGGGGGGGGGGGGGGATAATGGTACACATGTCCACATCCCAATGCCCGCCCTTCCAGGACTGGGGGTGCGGGGGTGTACAATAAACTATACCCACATCCGGCGGCAGCTTGTCGAAGGCGGAAGTGTAGCCTAGAGAATTTGTCATGATAATTAGTGATGACTCTTATTTTGATTATGGGTCTGTAATCCAGTTAAGCTTTTATTCTTAATTTATATTACAATGCTGGTAAAATACACTTCTTGATGATGAGTATGGAGTACAAATGAACTCATTGTGTACCCAAGTTCAAGTTCAAGTATGTTTATTGAGATAAGCAATAAATAAATCTCAAAGGGATAGAGTAGCTTAGGCTATTTCAACCCCCCTCTAATTCAAGTCCCTCAAGGGGCGCACAAATACTGTGACTACAAATAGACAAATAACATTACAAGAATCCAAACAAGAATTGTGAACCCTATACTCACAGGATGAATATAGGGTACACAATAAACTACCACTCACATCATGGGTATGGGTTGCACAAGAAACTATCGCGCAGAGGATGAATATGGAGAGCAAAGTAAACAAAGATTCACACGATGAGAAAGGGTTGCGCAATGTCCTATGACTCACAGAATGAGTATTAGCTGCACAATAAACTACAGGTCACAGGATAAGTATGGGTTGCACAATAAATTACAGGTCACAGGATGGGTATGGGCTGCACAAACTACCGGTAACAGGATGAGTATGGGATGCACAATAAATTACGGGTCACAGGATGAGTATGGGTTGCACAAACTACTGGTAACAAGATGAGTATGGGATGCACAATAACTTACCGCACAGAGGATGAGTATAGGGTGCACAAACTGGTTGGGTAAATGGAAATGGTTGGGTACATTTCCTTTCACCTAATGCGACTATTCATGTGTCCGGACTTTCAATTCAGTTATATTTATGCCAAAGTATTAACATGCAGCTTATATTTATGTCTTTATGATGACATAGAAAACTTCGTTTATTACAATATCTAGATTAAATTAACATTGATCTTCGGAAGGTCATAGTTCCCATATCGGTAAGGAGAGCGTCGGCCATGAAGCCTTGTTTAAAGTATGAATATTTTTCCTCTCTAATAAGGTATAATCTCTGTGATGGATTCACAAAAACTATTTTATATCTGCCTTTCTGATAACATATACAAATATAATCTTTATTTGTGAATATTTGTTAATTAAGCAATATATCAGAGGGCGTGTAGGGTTTGGTGTTCAATGAACGAAAAGGACTGGATCACTGTGTACAGGAGGCTGATATGGCAGCAAACACTCTCCTGGCGACCATATTTCTTGGATAAGTCGCTCCACACAATTGTCGCTTGGACCGTCGACTTCCTATGGCGTCACCTCTCACATATTTACGTCTCATTTCGTTATGAAATTAGATTATTTCAGAGAAAAAATAGGTTTGATCATGTTCTACGTGTAGCACCAACATTATAGTAAGTAAATATACCATATTTCTTCATTACTTACGTAATGCTAATACGTTTTGGGTAGTTTTGGCCTGATTTGGGTGATTGGGGTAATTCTATGGACCGCTCAAATCTCTGAATATGTTAGACATTAAGTCACTGCACATTCTCTCATGTGTATTATACACATATAAAACGCTAACCTATAATGCCAATCCTGATCTCAAAAGCTTCATAGAAGGTTGTAACAGAACCCATGAGCACCACACCAGAAATAAATACAGTTTTGATATTCCTAGAGTACGACTTAATCAAACCAGAAATGCTCTACAAATCAAGGGGCCCAGAATGTGGAATGACCTTCCCAACCATGTTAAAGACTATACCACTCTCAACCAATTTAAGTTAAAAACGAAGTTATACCTAATAAATTCCCTGTAACTCACCTTACCCCTCTGTTGTCAACCCATGTATGTTTTTGGGTTTTTTTTTTGTTTTTCAAATCAACGCTGTTTGAATGTAATTTTCTGTAATAATTTGTAATTGTATTTGTGCTGCTTTTTCAACAATGTTCCCCCCTCTTTTACCTTTATTTTTATTTGTACTCAACACATCTTATTCTTTTTACCCATTAGTTTTAAGCTTTAGTCATTAATGTTTTTCCTGCCCGAAACGCTTTGCGTAATAGTGGCTTTAGGCATTGTATGTACTAGCTCTATCTATAAAGCCAACAAACTTTGTAAAATCTCTTTATGTATGTACCTTACCTAAATAAAAAATTATTATTATTATTATTAATGCAATTGTCAGTCAAGATATATGTAATATAATTGCAAATCAGTATAATATTATTGAAAGTTAAGTTAATATAATTGTCAGTCAGGCTATTATAATTGTCATATTCAGGCTAATAAAATTGCCAGTCATACTCACATAATTTACAGTCAGGATAGTATAATTGATAGACAAGCTAATGTAATTATCAGTCTGGATACATATAATATACCTAGTAATTGCAAGTCTGATTAATACAATTGCCAGGCAAGATAATATAATTGCCAGGCAAGATAATATAATTGCCAGAGTCAGGATAATATAATTGCCAGAGTCAGGATAATATAATTGCCAGTCAGGATAATATAACTGCTAAACATAAATATCTCAGTCTGGCAAATATTGTTTAACAGCTGAGTAATATATATTACTGTACATCGTTGGGCTAGAGTAATATATATTTCCAACTCAGAAAATTATAAATGCCAGTCAGGCTAATATGATTACTGAACTAAGGTTAGTCTTTTATCAGAATCTATCTTAATGCACACAATAATGCAAGTTAGATCACTATAACTCCAGTAGATAAGCCAGACTACTAAAAAATCTGATGCAAATATAAATGAAGAGGTTTAGCTGAAATAAATTCCAGTCTAATATATATTTGTTAGTAATTTATATATTTCAATCATTAAGCAAAATAACAAAAAATATTTTAATATTTCATAAAAATAGTACAATAGTATATATATATGTATATATAAAATCACAGTTAAAAGTTAACAATCAACTAGAGTGCTTTTGGCTTGCTTTCAAACTTTCAAATGTGGTGGCAGTGATGGCACTGCCAATGCCAGCACTGTAGCTGTGGAACATTGCCACGTTTCTTCAGTGGCAGAGAAGAAAGTGGAACGAAAGCTATGAGGTACACAGATATCAAAGATGACAATTGGTACCAGTTGTACATACACAATCATGACAACAGGAAGGAAAACAGGGCAGTGGTTGGAGAGTGAGAAACAAGTTAACGTGAAGTAGCAACACCATGTTTTTTAATACAGTATATGGAATTGGGTAAGCTAAAACAGTATAAAAATATATAATAAAATAATGGTTGAAGCTATGGAGAGTGCAAGATATTTTCCTGATAAAGTTTACAATTTCCAACAATTTTAAAATTGGAAAAATGGTATTATAAGTTAATGAACTAATATGTGCTTTATTACACATTATACTTATAACATTTTCTGATTTATCTCTCACACTCAAAATGTTTTATCTATCACCCACATGCACCGTCTTGTGAGTTTTCATACTACAAAGATGATCGAATCTCTTCCAAAATTCTGGACACTCATGAAGGTTTATCATTCAAATGTACTAAAATGTGTGCTTTTATTTCTCTACGTGACTTAAATAATCTGCCACATTTATCACACTCGAAAGGCCTTTCTTCTGTATGTACTAACATGTGACGTATTATAGAGCCACGATCTCTAAACGTTTTGCCACACTCATCACACTCAAAAGGTCTTTCATCAATGTGCATCATCAAGTGAGTCTTCATACTTCCAAGGTGTCTGAACCTCTTCCCACACTCTGGACACTTGTGAGGCTTTTCACCCAAATGAACTAACATGTGAGTCTTCATATCTCCAAGACGTCTGAACCTCTTCCCACACTCTGGACACTTATGAGGTTTTTCACCCGAATGCACTAGCATGTGACGCTTCATACTTCCAAGCTGATTGAACCTCTTCCCACACTCTGGACACTTATGAGGTTTTTCACCCGAATGCACTAACATGTGCGTCTTCCTATGTCCAAGCTGATTGAACCTCTTCCCACACTCTGGACACTTATGAGGTTTTCCACCCGAATGCACTAACATGTGAGTCTTCATATCTCCAAGACGTCTGAACCTCTTCCCACACTCTGGACACTTATGAGGTTTTTCACCCGAATGCACTAGCATGTGACGCTTCATACTTCCAAGCTGATTGAACCTCTTCCCACACTCTGGACACTTATGAGGTTTTTCACCCGAATGCACTAACATGTGCGTCTTCCTATGTCCAAGCTGATTGAACCTCTTCCCACACTCTGGACACTTATGAGGTTTTCCACCCGAATGCACTAACATGTGAGTCTTCATATTTCCAAGACGAGTAAATACCTTCCCACACTCTGGACACTGGTGAGTCTTCATCTTCTTTATGATAGGTGCAATTTGTGGGAAGGTTTTTTCCATGGATGACTGCATGAGTGGTGATGCTGGGTGACGCCTCACGGTGGGACGTCAATATTTAGGCTTAAGCAAGGCTTGAGTGTTGTTTCTTAGGCTGTTGTAGAGTTAGACTTGATGTGAGCACTTGAAGGTCAGTGGTGGGCTTCTTCTTTATGATAGGTACAGTTTGTGGGAAGGTTGTTGTGTTGATTTAGGGACGACGACGATCGTACGTGGGAAGGTTTTATGCTCATGTCTGGACACTCACCGTCCCGTGTTGTGATAATGGCGGCGACGCTCACCTAGGCGTTCCAGTGTTCTTTCTGGTGCCACACTTTATTTCTCCTACTTTTTACTATTGTTTGTAACTGGTTCTCTACATTTAACTCTTATGATTTCCTCATTTGTTTTAATTAAAGAATATGCTTGCAATTCCCTTTTTAAAATACAATGGTACACATTTATATACTTTCTGAAGGAAACATTGCTCCCATGGTGAATACACTACTTTGCATTCTTTTTTTTTTTCAAATATATAATCAATAAGTAAATATGAAAGGTAATGAACAAGTTGTAATAAACAGAATACAAGCAGATCCACAAAAATAGGCAAGACAATAAGCAAATACATTCATAAACAAATTTGTAATAGGGAAGGAGCACCACCGTTAGCTTGAAGGATTCAAGACGCTTTGTACACTGACTACAACGCACACAAGTTCAAGTTCAAGTTCAAGTATGTTTATTGAGATAAGCAATAAATACAATTAATGCTATTTACAATTAAAATCTTCTATTTAGCAGGCATATAGTTATTAAATGAGGTTTAGTGATGTGATGGACATAATCCGGAGTTGGTAAGGACGCCGCCCGCCAGCGTAAACACAACACAACGCAAACAACACGATTCATCGCGGCGGGGATCGTATTCCAGGACCTAGATTCAGGAAGCTCTGTGTATTTCTTCGTAAGTGGGTTTGCTACGAAGGTTCCTAAGTGCGCCCTAAGAAGATGCTTAGGTGCGATTCAATAAGGTATACTTACAAAGAAAATTGTTGGTTCACCTGCGTGCCGATAGAGGTAACTACTGTGTTTCGTTTGGCCAATCAGAGAACAGCAACATTCTTAATATTGAAGATTTAGCGCTGGCTTATAGGAGCTCTACTGCCTCCTATTTACGTCGAATTTTCTTATAAAATTAGTATATTTCGAAGTAAAACAATGTTTTTTCAACTTCTACAGCCAGCACCGACATTGTTGTAAACAAATATGTTACATTTGTTGTTTACCTACGTAATTCTAAGAGATACTGTGTAGCTGTCCTTGTTGCTCGGAAGATGCGCTGACAATTATTGTATATATTTACTGAATTTACCCAATGGCCACTAACTATCTAGTGACCTCGAAGAGGACAGAAAGCCGGCGGCTTGTTAAAGGGCCCGCCAATTGAATTAAGGTTATTTTTAGCTGGAATTTGGCATTTACGGCTTAAGCGGGTAGGCGGTTCCATGGGTTTATAGCCCTCTTGGCGGAAAAAAAAACATCTGTTTTCAGTCCTACTTGAGAGAACATACTCTCCAACACTGTATCTGTGATTGTCCTGTTATCAGTGACTTCATACCAAATGGTATGAGGTACTTTGAGCTCTGTAATTACTTCATACACTCAGGAATATTGGAAGATATTCTTGTGCTGCACCCAGATTTTGCCAGTGGAGGCTAATAGATCAGCATTAAGTATTTTGTTCTCTCCTAATTCCATGTATGACTGGCCATCCTGTGAGGTGAGGATGTTGGGTGAGCTTGTAGCTGGTTTTTGATCTACACTGTGTGGTCCTTTATACAGAATAGGGAAGCAGCACATTGCTGTGTATACCTAAACATGTTTAAAAATACATTGTTTGAGAGGAGTTTTGTAGAAACTGGTAAGAGTAATTATAATATAATGTTTCCATGATTCAGTGCTTACCTCTTGTGAAAATTGCTTAGAGTTGTTTAGTCAGAGTTGATTTGTTTTTTGTATTGAGGCTGGTATTTTCTAAATTGATTCCATGTACAGTATGTCTAACCATCCTGTGAGATGGGAGTATTAGATAAACTTATAGCTAGTTTTTTATCTACACTGTGTAATATTCCATATAGAATAGGGTAGCAGCACATTGCTGTGTATACCTAATCTTCTTAATAAAAAAAATCAGTAATAAAGATTTTAAATTATAGTTTGTATTATTACAAATACAGTACTGTATTATCCTTATTAAATCATGTTGACCATGGATCATTAAGATCTCATGTTGATATGTAATACAAGTCATATTTCTTTTGAACTGCTAATCCATGCTAATCATTCATTAAATTGTGCATTATGTCTTAATTTTTCACTTCCTTGGATATACTGTACAGTACAAAAAGATAGGATAAAAATAAACCAGTAATATTTCTTTCATTATATTTTTCATTTAAATAACTGCATCAATATTTTTACAGCTGACAGGATTTGTTTTCCCATACAGGTGCATTATTTGTTAAAAAAAATTTGGTTTATTGTTACACACAATGGTGCTACATAGCCTTCCCAGCTTGGTGCCTTCTTTTAATACTTACTGATTAAAAAATAAATAATAAATACATTTTATTCAGGAAAAGTACATACAGTTGATTTACAAACATAATGTTGGATTTATAGGCAGAGCTAGTACATACAATACCTAAAGCCACTAATACTCATAGCATTTCGGGCAAGTTGTGGGGGGAAAAAACACAGACTAAAACTTAATAGCAATCGAGATTAGGTATAAATTGTGTTGAAAGAAGGAATAAAAAATACAAAAAGGGGGGTTAACATAGCATAAATCAGCAATTGCACATGTTGGTGAACAGCGTTGTTTAAAAAATAGCAAGACATTGGTTGACATTTAGGAGGTAAGTTAGGTTACATGGAGTTAATTAGGCAGTACTTGGTTTAACTCTTAAACTGGTTGAGAGAGGTACAGCCTTTGACCTGATTTGGGAGGTCATTCCACATTCTGGGTCCCTTGATTTGTAGAGCACTTCTAGTTTGGTTACACACAGCCAAATTGAGTAACAGGAAGAGGTCTTGGACACAAATTTGTTCCATGCTAAATGTAGAGGAAACAGCTGAGTATTCCTCAAATAAAATAAGTTGCCTCAGCTTATAAGGTAAATAAAATAAGCATTTCTTAAATAAGTAGCTGCCTCACCTCACTGCCTTACTGCTACATAGCCTTCCCGGCATGGTGCCTTCTTTTGATAATTACTTGTTCCACACCCAAATTGTATAACAGGAAGAGGTCTTGGAACCCTACTTCCCTCTCTCTTTTTTAGTAGTCTATATAGTCATAATTATAGCTTTAAGTATTCAATGAATAAAGTTTTTGACATTTTTACCCTTTTCCTTACCTAACATTATTTGTGCAGCATATTTTTATTTTATGTCTCACCCAGATTTAATTTCAAAATAAAACCAAACTAAATAAATTAGAAATGGGTATGTATAGCTAAGGTACACCCTTACTACTAGGTGAACAGGGGCATTTGGTGATAGTACATGATCCCATCAGGCAGGGCTCATCACCTTCTCTCATATTTCATGTTCACCAGTGTTTATTTACTTAATAACTACTGGTATAATATCTTGCTATTATAAAACTAATTCTACTATCATCAAACACATATTTACTTCAAGTTTCAAGCAGAGAATGCATATATAACTAACACGAAGGATTACTCTTCACTAGATTCACCAGCTATAATATTTTGGTCATGTTCCAATATCATAAATCGATCCCAGTGTTATGTAGTAGAGAAAAAATAACTTATATCCAGTTTACGTAAAGCTACGAGTGGTCGAAACCACACTTAAATCCCGGAATGAACTTACGAAGATTTTTCCACTTAGGGTAGTTAATTGAATACGGACGTAGCCGCCACGAAGGCGCTAAGGCGGAAAACGCTCTTAGCTAAGAGGAAAAACCTTCGTAAGTACCTTCCTGAATCCGGCCCCAGGGACCTGCCCGAAACGCTATGCGTACTAGTGGCTGTACAATTGAAATTGAAATTGAAATAAGTTTATTGAGGTAAAATATACACAAAGGGATGAGGTAGCTCAAGCTATTCTCACCCCGTTCAGTACAACGTGTTAGTACATACATAGACACACATCACAAACAATAAACCTGTTACCAAACATTCTGAGAGATAAACATGTACATTTCCTCCTTCACAAGTAGTATGGTATCAGACGTACACAAATACTTTTATGACCTAGTTATACGGATAATTCAACAAAATATTACAGTCTTGGTGCAAAATTCTTATATCTCTCAAGAATATCATCAACCTTTCCTTTGTGACACATCCAGGCTATTTGCTCAGGAACAGTCCTTATCTCAGTGTTTCTATATACATTAATCAACGGACAATCAAGAACATAATGGGCAAGGGTGTGAGACCTTAACATACCACATAGTTTACACTTCGTGTCATTATCATGAACACCTATCCCATATTCCCAGTAATATTTATACCCAAGCCTGAGCCGCATGTACACAGAGTCACTCCAAGCATTTCTCCTTTTACCATAAGTGAAATGGGTGTTTTGACTCACATACATGTAGTGTTGCATGGTTAGACTTCTCTCATACATTATCCCTCTCCTCTCCACTCCTGCCTGTGCCTGAATATTTCTGATTTTGCTTCTTATTTGTCTCATTGTGAATTCACATTCAATGTCAATTTGTGGTTTTGATGTGGCACGTTTGGCCAAGTCATCCGCCACCTCGTTGAGCACTATTCCAACATGAGATGGAATCCACATGAATTTCACACTATGACCTTTCAGCTGTATCTCAGTTATTCTTCTCTTACAATCCTCAACTATAGACATGAAGACTGGGTTTCGACTGTTTAAGGACTCCAGTGCTCCTAGGCTATCGACAAATACAAAAACATTTTTGTCGTCATGATGTACTTCCTCCAAACACGCCAGAATGGCCTGCAGTTCAGCTTGTGTGGATGATATATAATTACTAAGCCGGAGTTCAATTATCCTGTCCACAGTCCCAAACTCCGTATATTCCCTTATTAGGACACCACACCCTGCCCTGCCATCCTCCACCACCGACCCGTCGCAATATACATGTAAACTGTTGCCTCTTGGTAACCGAGATATCATGCTTCCATACAAACACCGTAATTGTCCCGGTTCATGATGAATCTTTTTCACCTTGAGGGGTACAATTTCGACGTCTATTTTCTGTACTTTCCAGGGAGCAGACACATTACACTGTCGAGAGGGTTTACAGCAGTCAAGTACATCGTATTCCCTGAGGTCATGAGCTAATCCCCTCGTGTAGCGTGTCTCCCTCAGTTTCCTGGAAGTGTGTACGTACGTCACTCAAGCAGGTCTGAACGCTCTCAAACAACTTATCCCCTACTTTTCTCCGCATGAAACGAATAGCTACTCTAGTGGCTGTACAAGAATGTAACAACTCTTATATATATCTAAAAAAAAAAACACACACCACGAATGACCACAAACACGATACAACGCACAAAACACAACACTTTTGTCAGTTTTTGGACAGACTCCTTTTATATTTATTATGTGATAGTTATACTTGCATATAATGATAACTATTGTAGGTAAGCACCTAATATGTAATATTAATTAATAAAAAAGAAGGCAGAAGTTACACGCCTGTCTGTACATGTCTTTTGTGTAAAAGTATTTTGGGCGCTCATGTACTTGTGCGCTAGGTGGCGTTCACAACGGTTCTCGCCTACAAGCATTAGAATATATGAAAACAACATTTTCCCCCTTCTTTTAACTGCTTAAATTAATTACCGCCGTTATTAGAATAATGTGTGGTATACTGTAAAGGATGGGGTGGAACAGGGTTGAATGAGTGAGGTCTTATAGTGGTATAAAAGCGGGTTCACATCCGGCCTTCAACTCAGTCACAGCCCCCCACTGCTACTGGCCTCTTGCCGTTACAACCTAAAGGCTCACTATATTATAGCCTGTGGACTGTGAAGTACGACCAGGCTCGCCTTATAATTTGTTTTAATTTAAACTTATATTTCCTGTTGCAGAAGGTGAATGCTGTCATACAACACGAGACTGCACAATGCCACGCAAGTCGAAGGCTCTAAAACTAAAACAAGCACGAGTGGCACGTTGGCTACCTGCCCTGGTGACACTATTACTCTCTCATCTTATCTCAACTATGGTATTTGTGCTTGGGGTTCTACTACCCAAAATCATTACGTCCTCTAATTACTCAACACAAAGCTGCTGTTAGGACAATATCCCAACCTGTCCTCTTAAAAAGAACGTCAACATTTGCCGTTTGACTCTACGGCTGTTTTTGGACGTTATTTTGTGTAAAACTACGTCTATTTTCGCTTCCATGGACTATCTCTTGTTATACAATGAAATACCACACTCTTATTATTCTATAACTCACTGCTATGCTCTGATATTTGTTCTTCAAGTAAAAATATATATTTTTTTGCCTTAATTAGGCTATAATCCAGAAAATTCCAGCCTATCGATCTTTATATTTAGGAAAACATCTAATAAATTTGGAAATGAATTTTTCGTTCGCCGACAGTTGCCTGTTACTATTTAACCCTCTATGCTTTAATGTCGCTGGTCATTGTGACTTTCCCAGGATTTATATATGTTTTGTAGTAGCATTTAGTCAGACTACAGTAATTTAACTAATGGGAAACCTCTATAGTTGTCGTAAAT